>NW_028288732.1:4512500-4757500 GCF_059628265.1 Tinamus guttatus | reverse complement strand
TCTTTTAGTCTTATTTTTTAACACAAAGAGAAAGCACAAGATACGCATGCAACCGTGGTCAAAATACCATGGAAGCTACATGCCGCAGCAGGATGCCTGTCGGATAGACAATTAAAGTGGCCCAGGAATGACATATCCCCTCTTGCCAACATAATTAAGGTGTATTATTTGTCAGGGAGGTCAACGGTGAACAAATGTCCTAGCAAAGTGAGACTGAAAGACAGGGAAGGAGCAGATAATGAAATTCAGGGATGACAAATGGCTTTGAGCCTGACACTGTGGCATCTGACAGAAAGAGACATCCAGTGAGTCTGAAACTTCTGCTCCTGCTCTACTCTGTGCCGTTTCATTCCAGCTTTTTCATAAAGGAGCCTTTAGCACAGCATTTATTAGCTTTCCTTTCCATGAGCTAAAAACGCAGAGAACAGGTGAAAGAAATGCATTTAGCACCTGGCATTGCTTGCATTTCCTGCCCGGAACAGCCCCTTCTGTGTGCAGCGAACCCATCCTTCCTTCCCCCCATTTTCCTTTTGTTCCTCCCTGGTGCTTCCACCTGAGTCCATGGCCGAGCAGTGGGTGCCTTGAGGAGCAGAAGGTCCATACGGAGCAGCAGAGCAGCTAAGATGCGTTTTGTTCCACTCCCTGGCTATCCAGAGGGAATGCGTCTCCTCGGCGGGCACACAGCAGCCTGCCTGGTCACTCCACTCGGGAAGAACATGTGGGCCCTGAAGTCTTTCTCCTATCAAAATATTTTCAGTTTCCTGTTTCTCCTCTATCTAAAATATATTAAAAAGTGAAAACTAGTATTTCACCTGAAAAATCACAGTTACGGACAAAGGAAAGTGCCTTTTTGATTATCTACGTCTGAAATTTTTGATAGCTTCATCCCATCTAAAAATGCTTTTCAACAGTACGTGGGCTAAGATGCATTTCTGCACATGGCTGGTTGTTACCTCTGGAACACAAAATGCTGATAGAAGGGGGCAGCCTGATGCAATTAAACTCCTTGTTCCTCCTGAGCATTGTCTTGAAGTCATTTACATTCATTCATTAGGGATCGATGAGCAGAACAAAAAATCCAAGACGCTCCCTGTGCCTCTCAATCAGAGGTGAAAAAGGTCAGCAGTTGTTTTTATCAGATTTCCAACCCTGACCTGCTCCTTAGGTACATAGCAGTGTTGACCATTTACAAAAATTACATTAATTTTGGTTCTGAAAGCCAGACATGTTAGAGCTGAGCCCTTCACTGCAGAGAAATTAGGGTCTTTTAAGGTCACTGATTCTAGTTTAGCCAAGGAAATACCCAGACGTGTTTTACAGGTAGAATAGACACTGCTGAGTACTGTGCTCATGCTACACTTTTCATATGTAATCCTGAACTCAGGGGCAAAATATGAATGTAGGAAAATATGTTATGCTACAGATATTCCCAGTATAGCACTCCCAGCACCTTTTAAATGGATGTGTGCAATAATACAGTTAGCAAAGCTAATAAAGCCTGGCTACGACTTCTGTGGCATTTTAGGGGTGGGGAAATTACTTCAGTCCACTTTTACCATGCCACAAAAAATCAGAAGCAGCACTGAATGGAGGGATGAAAATCTCCATATTTATGAATGAGGGATGGATGATTAAGATAAAAGCATCCCTGCTATTGATCACAGCCTCTCTCCTCTATTAAAATAATAAAACTACATAATGCTGCAGCAGTTAAAACTCGGCGCTCCGAGAAGGTGACCGAATGCAAACGCTGGTTGTGCTGTGGCCCTGCACTGCGCTCGGGTCCCGTCACGCAGGATCCGCAGGAGAGCACCTGCCTGGGAGCAGGAGGAGCTCCCATGGCCCATCCACGACAACAGCGTCTTCCCAGCTCACAGAATCACAGGACGGTTGAGGTTGGAGGGGACCTCTAGAGACCATCCAGCCCAACCCCCTGCTCCAGCAGGGACACCCAGAGCACGGGGCACAGGGTGGCATCCAGACGGGTTTGGAACATCTCCAGAGGAGACTCCACAGCCTCTCTGGGCAGCCTGTGCCAGGGCTCGGGCACCCTCACGATAAAGAAGTTCTTCCTCACATGGAGATTAAACTTCCTGAGTTTCAGCTTACACCTGTTACCCCTCCTCCTGTCACTGACCACCACAGAGAAGAGCCTGACCCCATCCTCCCTACAATGGCGAGGAGATGTGGAGATCACAAGCAACACACACAGAGAAGTTTCAAGTCTTCTCCCACTGAAAGTCAAGGCCGGGCTCACAGGCGTCTGCACTGCCGCGGAGATGGGGTTTGGTGCAGCACATTTGGCTCTGGGTACATTTCCTCTCAGCAGGACGCACCCAAGTGGCATCTAGGGCACGATGCTCTTCGGTGCTGAGCACCTCCGTCCCAGGAGGGTCCCCTGGCAGGCGGCAGAGGGGCCTTGTGAGCTCCCAGCCCCAGCTCCCCTCTGCCCTGGGAGGGACGAGGCCCCGCGCAGCGCCCGGGCGCTCGGCCCCGGGCTGGGGCTGCTGTGCCCAGGGCTGCCAGCCCCGAGCGGGGCTGAACAACGACCCTGCGCCCAGGAACGGCTCCAGCGAAGAGCGGCCACACGCGGCCAGACTGCAGCCCCGCGGGAAATATTTTTATTACAATATTATTCTGGCTTTCCTAAGAAAAGGAAAGGCACTTCTTTTTTCCAAGTGAAAATCATGGGGTTTTGAAGGCAAAAAAATATGCGTCTTTTTGCTTGGCAGAAGGTGAAATATCACAGCCTCACTGGAAAACCACTGTGTGTTGGATTGGTATTAGCCTGGATCCACTTAGAAACACTTTTCAGCTTTAACCCAGGTGGGATTGCACAATTATAAGAGCAAAAGCCCGGACTCGAGAGGAACTGGGAAGCTTGTTCTGACTGAATAACGGGATACCTGTTCCTTAAACACTCAAAGGCTTCTCGCGCAAAGCCGGAGAGCTGAGCACAGCTTTCAAACAGAAGATCAAACCCGTTTTACACTCACTGGTTGGTACCCGAATACCCATCCCGCAGCAGGGGCTCCCGGGAAGCACCGCTCCGGGATGCTCCGGGCTCCAGGGCTGCGAGCGCCGGAATGAGCGCGGCTGCTGCGAGCGCATCCCTCTGCACGGCAGCACTAATAGACATGGCAAAGAGACGGCAGCAATTTCATATGAGCTGGAATTAGGCTACAGAATTCAGTCTTTTGGTTGAAAATAGAGACCACGCATCTTCCCATTTGGGGAAGTAAGGCTTCCAGGAGGACACATTAAAAAAAAAATTTTTTAAAAAGACAAAAGGCGTAAGTCTAAATTTCTTTGGCGCAGGAAAGGCATGTCAGGCAGATCGTATTTGTTGTGTGTTTGCAGGACACCCACAAGCCCTGGATCTTCCTGCAGGTTCCTGGGGACCCTAATAACACAGACATGGGCACGGTAATAACTTGCTTCAACAGGCGCTTAAGTCGTGCCAGCTCTGAAGAATTTAAGCACAAACTTAAATGATTTCTGAATGGAGATGCTTTTATGAACCGAGGTAAAAAGAAAAAAAAAAAAATTACTCATCCACTCAAACAAGCCTAAACAATTTGAAAAGTAAACTGCACTGGAAATGCCCTAAAATTCCCTTAAAAACCATGAGACAAGCTACATCCATCCTCATGTATATGCAGAACATCTATAAATAGGATACTACTTTTGAGAGAAACAGTCTATCTTCTGCGTCCAAGACACAAAGATGCATCCAAGATCTTTAACAAACATCAGCTTCCTTTATTTAACGAAAATCCTCATTCTAACAAGCAGGGGATGCAGGAAGCAGCAGCACTGATGGAGGTGCCGAGTGAGGTGATGCTTGTTCTAAACTCAAGGGAGTTGGCAACACAATACCAGAAAATGCCCTATCCCATCCCCTAGGTCCTGGCAGACTTTCCTCCTGACGTACTATCAAAGAGAAACATGCAGCATTTGGATCTTTCAGCCTCGGAATCCTTCCATGCCAGGTAATTACAAGGCTGGACTTGGAGAAAGTGAATTAAGAGATAGCTACAGTAGGGCATTATCATGAACTTCAGCATAAACTGCAAGTTAAAACATGTTTTTAAGGAATAATAGTTAAGGCATAGGTTAAAAGGTTAAGGCTTAAGGGAAGGGATATTTCTTTTTAAAAAATGATTTGTTGCAAGCCTTCAAATGTTTTCACTGCCTTTGGCAGGTCATATTCAGAAGCAGATGTACCAAAATACTGCAACATGTGTCACATAAGGAACATGGGAAAGAAGAAAAGAGAAAAAAGGAAAAAAAAAGAAAAAAAAAAGGAAAAAGAAAGCAATAAAACAGGAGAGGAGAGGAGAGGAGAGGAGAGGAGAGGAGAGGAGAGGAGAGGAGAGGAGAGGAGAGGAGAGGAGAGGAGAGGAGAGGAGAGGAGAGGAGAGGAGAGGAGAGGAGAGGAGAGGAGAGGAGAGGAGAGGAGGAAAAGGTAAAGAGATAAAAGCAAAAAAAAAAAGAAGAAAAGCAATCTTCACAAGATATGCAGACCCATATTACAAATTCAAGAAGTTGAGATAGTTTGGACAAATGCCCAAACTTCTGAGAGTTTAATCAAAACTAAACCTACCAAGCCTCTTACCCTTTTGAGATTTGCCAGCAACAATTACAATCGCTCTTAAAAACCACAAGTACTTAATAAAAACTTGAATATTATAAATCTTCTGCCACACTAAGCTAATAAAAATAAATAATAATAATAAATTTTAATGTTTAAGGCACCCTCGCCCAAAGGCAGTAACCTGTATTCGTGCCTCAAGGCAATAATATAAATAGTTCTAGAAAAATATGAATAAATGTAGCTTTTGCAAATGGGTATTTTTTCTTTATATTTGCCAGGTTTTAGACTGATTATATTGACCGCACTAGGACCTTGTAACGAGGTTATTTAAGAGATTATTCTATTCACATGTACATCTGACATGATTAAATCTCTATTTGTTTCCATGACGGAGAATTCAGAAATACATTCCAGAGAGCGCAGCTGGCCATAGGTACCATCATCAACATCATTTTTTCCAGTTCTGTGCTAAAAGCAACAGCCTGGATGCTGGTTTTGTTCAGCGTGAGGCGACTCCAGCCAAACAGCCCCCACCAGCACTTCTGGACTGGAGCTTTGCTTTGCTGGCCTGGAAGTGAAACCCTGCACTTCCCGCTGCCTCATCCCGTTCGCTTAATGCGCTCGTTTAAATGCAAAGGCCCCTGCGGTGGCTCTCAGCCCGGCCCCAGGGGGGACACAACGCTCTGCACCTCCTGCTCGCAGGAATGCCCGTGTATTGGGGGGCACGGGTTGGTTTCGCGGGCCTGGATCCCACCAGTGCTAGTGAGGAGCAGAGCCCAAGCGCGGAGCCGCCCTGCGGAGACGCCGGCCCGTCGCCCTGCGGACTCAGTGCCACGACCCCCATGTCCTGGTCCCCGTCCGAGCTCCTGTCACTTCCTAGGAGTAAAAGCTACGCAGAGACCTTCTAATTACCCCATTTTAATGACCCTGCCAAGGGAGCCGCGCGTGTTGGTGCTCAGGGGCTGCGCTGTTGGGCTGTTCATCCTGAGGAGCGAGGTCCCGGGACGCTCGCTGCACAGCCAGATAGTGTGTGCTCACATAGCATCTCACACTTGTGGAAACAAAAATCAGAAAGCAAACACACACCAAAAAACCCTATTTTGGGAATACACTGGCGCGCTTTTAGAAATTACTGAAACTGTTTTCATAATCCTTCCACTTGTAAGGCCAAATGCCTTAATTACCATGAGACCAGCTAACTACAGAGGGCTCAGAAAGAGCCATGAAAGCATTTTAGAGTGGCCGAAAATAGCTCTTCCTTCTCCTAAAAATAGAACGATGCGCAGAGAAAATAGTTCTCCCCTTCCAAGGCGAGCGAGGAGCGGGAGGGCAGCCCCGTGGGGAGGGCAGGGACCCCGTCCCGGCGGCGCGCGGGTCTCGGCCGCTGCTCGGCCAGGCCGGGGCCTCGTGCCAAAAGCCAGCGCTGTCCTGCATCGACGCCCGTCTGCAGCGTGTGCTGGAGCTGGGTCTGGAGCCAGAACAACTTTGGGGGAGGAAATTCCACGTTTGGGAGGGAAAGGATGAAGGATTTGAGAAGGTCAGCTTGCCAGAGAACAGGCAGCTATAGGAGCACAGGAGAGAAACGCATTTCCTGGGTCACTGCATTGAGGCCAGCGCGGCACAGCCAGCTGGTTCACAACCACCTTTCACAAACCGGCCCGGATCCTGCCGGAAGCCGAGGCATCAGGATCCCCCGCGGACCGTGACCCCTGCAACAGCCCGGGGCGCTCCCGTGTCACCCGTGGGACAGCCTTGGACAGGCAGGGAGGGCACTGCAGCACTGCACAGCGGGTGTGCTCAACGGGCAGCCGTTCCTGCTGCCGGGGAACCCCCTCTGCTGCATGTCAACTGGCTCCGAAAACAGGCGAGATCTGGGAGAACAAACTGCCGTTTGAGCAGGGACGATCCCTATGCCCGCTGGGGCAGGGGGCTCGGACATTGCTGCCACGGGAGGAGAGACTCGGATCCTCTCCGTGGCTGAAAACAAGTTCCAGGGACAACCGCATCTTGCGGAATGCTGTTTTTCTGCTTGAGATTCGCCATGTCCCTCAATTTCTCTGCCTCAGCTCTCCAGTTTGGGAGATCTGGACACCAGCACTTAGGTGGCTTTGCAGTGAGCAGAGATTCGCGCCCACAGGGCCAGCACTGTCAGTAATTTCTGCTTCATATCGGATTACGTGATCACGATTAACCTTTGAGCTTTCACCATTGAAGGGTCAAATCCATCTCAGTTTAGCACATGACGCTCTCTCGGCGTCAGCAAAGTTACAACCACTTATGCCAGGACTGGATTTAGTCCTGGGCTTTTATCAATTTAAAATGCCCTGGCAATGTGAAGCGACCACGGTCCCTTCCAGGGGTGCTCTGATTTCATTTACAAGTATTTGTGCTGGCAAGTGCTACGTAATGTTCAGATGCAATTGTGTCTGAGTATTAAATATAATGGCTTAGATGTTATGAATAGGAAAATGAGATAACTTGGTAAAGGAGGCTTGACAGCAAGAGTGAAAGAATGAAGATTCAACTTAAGCTGTTGAAAGCCTAACAAGATAAAGACAGGCAGGGGAGAGTTCCCTTAAATGTGATGAAAATAAGGCCTGAAGGGGTGGAATGATAGAGAGGCTGAGGAGTACATGCTTCAAGACAGAAGATGAATGTGCCCAACATGACAGTAACATGTAGCTAAATTAATCAAAGTACCCACAGCACTAAAACATATAGATTTATGCAGAAATCCCTGACAGAATTTCATAGCTGATGCAAGACACACAAAAGGGTGCATCTTTTCTACCCAAATTCCCTCTCCATATTTTTGGTCCTTGAATTTTATCTCTATGTGTCAGTAGAAATACTAAACATCACCCTTTTGCATTTCCAGTGTTCGCCACGCGCCCTGGCACTCAGACCCCGCGGTTCTCAGCACACACGATCCCGTCTCGCCGTGGTGGCATGTGCAATATATTCCGCAAATACAGCACCGGGAAAAGTTTTCGAAAATCAGAGCTGCTCATGAGTGTGAGACAAAAACAAACTGTAACAACTGCTAATATTTCAACTTGAAAGTATAATTTCACGTTAATCCCGGCTTCATGATTCATGCAAGATTTACGGCCTCTGTGGAGCCCGCTGTTCCTCCGCCGATAGATGCAGCCCGTAACTTCCCCGCCGTCCTGCGGCCCTTCTCCAGGGAAGGGCGGCTCCCGGGGCCTTCCCGCAGAGGCTGCTGCTTTGACTCTCAGGCCCTCCAGACTGCCCGAGGGCACGCAGCAAACGCGGGGTCACTGCCCTCCTCGCTGGGCTTTTAATCAGGAGCTGCCTCGCTTATTCAGAGGGCAACTGCCTCATTATAAAGGCAGCTGATAGAGAGTAGGCAAATTCATACTAAAGGCGGCACGGCAGATCCTGATCTCACTTGCACTCAGAGCGCAAATTTCTGAGTAGTCACATCAGCATCAGGGGGTCGGGGCAGCATTTGGCCTCAGTGAGCTCCCACACCGCCAGCCGAGCACTACAAGGCTCATGGGGAGCAGCCCCCGGCACCCCGGAGACCTCCTGGGCTCTGCTGGGCTGCCCCATATTCCCTGACGCTTTCCTCAGAACGCAGTCTGGGACACCACCTTTCCCGGTAGGAATCCCTGGGGCTATGCAGGAGTGAGGTGCCATCACGCTCGGCGCCGCATGGCTCCGTACGGGCTCTCGGAACCGGCTCTCAGAACTGGCTCGGCCATACAGCTCCGCATGGGCTCTCAGAACCGGCTCTCAGCCATACAGCTCCATATGGGCTCTCAGAACCAGCTCTCAGAACTGGCTAGGCCATACAGCTCCATACCAGCTCTCAGTACCAGCTCTTGGAACTGGCTTGGCCACACGGCTTGGTACCAGCTCTCAGTACCGGCTCTCGGAACCGGCTCTCCCAGCTGGCAGGCCCGGCTGGCGACGCGTTCCCAGGCTTTGTTTGAGGGCCCAGGGGCTTAGGCCGGTTTTGTTCTGCGAGCCGGCGCTCTCCTCCTCCACATCCTGCGCTAACCCCCAGCCCGCTCAATGGAAGGTGACAGGGATTAGGGTTTTGAATTCCTTGCTTTATTTTTTTTTAAGAACTTCTGGATGCCAACATGACTTTTTTGTCCGAGGGAGATTAGGCAAACAAATGTGAAGGGTGACAGGGAGGAGGATCCAGCTCCAGGACGGGCAGGCACATTTGCAAAGAGGACTAACTTGCACCTCCCTGAGCTGCTGTGAAAAGACTGATCATTTTTTCTCAGCTTGGCTCACAGAAGTCACTTAGTTAATGGAGAACCAGGGGCAAACTCAGTCCGAACAGCACTGAGCCCCCAGTGTACTCTTTATTTGCTTATAGGTAAGCTTAGGAGACGCAAGGAGAGTGAAAAAGGGCATTGCCTGGCACTAATACTCCCTCTATTGGAAAAAGAGCATTTTTTGAAAAATGTACGCTCTTTTCCTTAGAACAATGCAAAATAAAGTGATCGGCACTCAAGCAAGAGCTCTTCTAATTTCCTGGGAAAGCGGGTGGGCAACTGGGCTTCCCACTTTGTAGAGAACACAAGGAAAGAAGAAGGACACAACAAAAGTAAACTCCACTTGAAGAACCGCAATGCCAGGTGACGCAGACTTGCATCGGACAGGGGCCATCGCACAAAAAAGCTGTTTATTTGCAGCTCCCCCCAGCTCTGCACTTTCCTGCAGCTACGGCGTGGCCCGGCGTGCGGCGGCTGCGCACGCTGAGCAGCCCCCTGCTCTCAAATGCACCGTTCCCTAAACAGAAAACAGCCCCTTGCCTGCAAATCCGGCTGCACCGCAAATGCTCCGCATCTGGGAGCATTTCTAAGTAGTACATGAAACAAAGCGGAAAGAGACGCCCAAGTTTTGAACAGAACAAAAGCGAAAATGCAGCCTCTTCCCATTCCTTGCCCTTTTTCCTCCAACTCAAATGGCAAGTAGCATTTTTTTGTTGGAAGGGATTTTCAGCAGAACCACCCTGAGAAAGTCCCGGGACAAGACACGGACCCAGGAGGTCCCAGAACAAGACAGGGACCCAGGGGTAGCAGCTACGCGGCTCCCTGATAGCTGCAGACCCGTGGCTCCCTCCCGGAAAATTCATCAAAGATCCTGTATTGTTCCTGCTATACCAAGTGGGTAATTTGGAGCCAAACATATTACTGGTGAAAACAGGAGAATTCCCCAGAATTCAGTGGAAATGTGGATTTACATCCTCTGAAGACTTGTTGCCACAGGAAGGTGATGAGGGAAGGACAGCCCGGATTTCAGGACATTCCCAAACTACTTTAACGTTACTCTTTCTCAGCAACCAGCTCCAAAGACAAATCTTGGGTGAGGATGGAGTGAGTAAGCACGTTAAAAGAGACAGCTCACGGGGCTGGGAGTTGGTTTGTCTCAAACATTTGGGAAACAGGGGTAGGTAACAGACCTTCTCAGCAGCCTGCGCTCAGGTGAGCAGGCTGTGCTCCCTCACGCCTTCCTTTCCTCCGTGTTGGGAGAATCCGAGCCCCGCAGAGGAGGGTGTATTTAAAGCAGTCTGACGTGAGACCCTGCTGGAGCAGGTAGCTTGGAGAGCCCGGGCTCCAATCCTAAAATCCGCAGGGACTGGGACTCACTCAGAGCAGCTCCCAGCGCCTCAGCTCCATGTGGTGCTGCCGCCGCAGCTGGGCCTGCGCCTGGGCCCAAACGGTGGCGATAAGCGATAATGTTGCCAAGTGATTAAGCTTGACCAGCACTTCCTTTTCGGTGACGGGGGGCCTGGATTTATGGAGCTGTCTAATAGGTGACCTCACTTCCTCCGTTTCTGTCGTGTCCTGCACCGGGCTCCGTTTGGGAAGCGGAGCGCGCTGTTCTTCCTGCGGGGCCGCGCGTGAGGCACCGGCCCTCGCCCGAGGAGAGTTTCCCTGCTCCGCTTCTCTGGGGAAGCGGTTTGGTGGCGGCGAACAAGCCGAGAGCTGCAGAGCAGCGATACTGAGCCAGGTCTCGGGAATGGAAGCCCGTTGGAAAAGCCCTTAGATTTGGAGCTATGTTACGGCCTCCCAACACCAGCACCATGGCACTTTTAGCCCCTCTTTACATTGAGCAGAGTGGAAAGCAGGAATCCGATGTGTGGGACGATGGTTACAACCCATCCATTAAAACCCAACAAGCAAAAGTGGTAAAAAATGAATTAGGTAAAATGGATTCAATTTATGAAGAAAGGGGACAAAGTCAGAAAAACTATGTTTTGGTAGGACTCCAAAAGCTTCTGAGAACCTTCACCAATTTCTTTTTTTACAAATCTATTGAAAATCAAAATCTACAAAAAAGCATATCAAACACTTTTTAAGGATAACTTTATGCGTCAAATGCGTCAAAAATGTCCAGTAAAACCTTTTCATTTCTACTCCTTTTAAGAAAACAAAATGATTCATGGAGGAATGAATGTTGCCAAACGTTGCCATTTTTTCTGCACAGACAATTTTCACATTCCTCCTTACTGAGAAATAGGAGTTAACGCAGGCGGCGACGGAGCCGCGCGGGGAAGGCCCCAGCATGGAGACTTGCCTGGATCCGGCACGCGTGGAGCAGCCAAAGCCCTGGAGAGCATCGGGAAAATCTTGCACGGCAAAAGCAGACAGAGGAGCTACCAGGGCTCCTCTCAGGAAGAGCTGCAGATTGCGATTATATTTACAAATATATAACCATGCTCTTTAGCAATATAGTGATTTGTTTCCTTTAAGCCCTCAAGGAGCCTCGTTCTGCTTAGTGCATGAGAGGTGACGGCAACACAGGACAAGGCAGAAAGGATGAAAGTTAACTTGATCATACTTTTTTGTGAATATATATATTCTTTCACTACTCCAGGCCTCACATAAAGCAGCACGGCTACTATTGGTTTTCTCAGAGACTCCAAAATAAACACACATTCAAAAGACTTATTCTCATATTTCTAGCTAGAACAGAGGCATCCAGGGCTTTGCTGCTTCTACCTTGGATGTACTTGCCTGTGTTGATTCAGAAGCAGACTAACGGATAGGACCTTAAATTCTGTATGACTCTGTGTAATGTAATGAACACCAACAGACTTTAAATTTCCTGTATCTCATGGGTGCTTTTTATTCCATTATATGGCAAAAATCCAAGTAAAAAATTGGGGGGATGGGTGAAATAAAAAATGAAAAATACATTGCTACTGAATTTTCCAACAATATCTTCAGAATGTGATCTCCCCTTAATATACATACTGATGATCTATTTGGAATTTTTATCCACAGTTATAAAGAGAAAGAAAATGTTATTCCCTCAGAGGCCAATTTTCGTCTTGCTCTGGAATTCTCATTTAAACAGCTCAGGGAGCCCTTTGCCGTTTGTAGATATTAGCTATTATTTGTCTCGGGTTCAAGACTCGTGTCTGTTACTGTATTGGCTACATGGAAACAAATTCCTAATCATATTTCTGACAAGCGTCCTCACAATCTAGCTGGCTGTGGTCATCCCATTTCCAGTATTTTACTAGCAAAAACGCAGGAAAGCTTTGGTCTTCTCTACAGAGCACGTGTAACTCCCATTAGCGCGTGTTGCCATTTGTGTGCAGATCAAGAGAATATAGTGTCCAAGGAGGTGAACCACACTGCAAGGACTGCTGCCACGGCTTGCAGGCAGCTTCCCAGAGGTAGATATGTGGTATCGTGTATGCAGTAATGAGGACTGTTGGAAACAAAAGCCTGGATCCTCCTCTCTCAGTGATATCCATCAGGCTACATGGCTCTGGAGCAGACTGGAGAACCAGTGGGATTACATAGGAGTACAAACTATGGGAAGAGCGGGAAAATGTTGCCAAGTTTTACAGAAGTGATAGCTTTGATGCTAATAAGCAATATTCAGAAACCGGCCCAGCAGTGCCAGTGATGAAACCCTTAGCCCGTTTGTTCCTACGTAATGTGTCACTCGGGCGCACGGCACTTTCAGACCTGGTTTTCCATTCCCTTACACCCTGCCTGGCAGTTCCACCTGGGTAAGTTGGGGTCCTTCTGATCTGGCAGCATTTAACCATGTGCCAGCTGGGCCTGTGTGCAAACAGCTGGAGTCGAGTTCATTTTTACATTGAATTAGACATTCCAAATTTCCCAGATGGAGCCACAGCAATCATCTCAATGTTTTTGCCAATCCTTTTTTACCAATATTTTCATGAATACCACCAGGAAGTTATTTGCTGTATTGCTGAACATAACCACTCTTTTAGAATAGGAAATGAGTGGTAACCTCCTCTGTGGGAGCAGTTATGTTTGGGGTCATTTCTGGAGATGAATACACCTTACCTCTCCTAGATATGCCGAGATCCATGGAAAAGCCACGGGTTAAATTGCTGAAATGAAAGTAAAGTTTAGCAATGGAAGGATTTTGGTGTTTGTCTCCAGTACATCCTCCTCAGAGCGCTCTGTTCCATATCCTGTTCCCATATCACCTGCTCAAACTTTCAGGATTTGAGTTTTCACTCCATTCTATCCATTTCCCCCAGCACGACAGCAGTAGCTATAAGACACACTATTCTCCTAAGGATTCCCCATGCCCCTCAGAAAGAAATGCCAGCACGTTTTGCAATATGAAAACAAGGGAGATCTACAACAAATCACAATAAATGTCTATTTAAGTAAGAGATAATGAGGAACACAACCCTAATACTTGCTGCAGGTTCCTGCAGTACAAATGACCCCTGCACTGACGGTGTTTCGGGCTGCTCAGTATGGAGCACACAGGTATCTTCAAGCTGGGAACCACCTGGGAAGAATATGCTAGACTGTGAACCCAAACAGCCCATGATCCTTAACAAACTGCAGCTGAAGAGTCAATATTTGTCCTATACAATGAAACACTTCCCTAAAAAGGAATTTAAACTTTTAAGCATCTTAAGTTTTTATTTTATGTAGACAGTCTATTTCTATTTGAAATATTTTTGTTGAACCTTTTCCTAATCTCCAACTTCTCTCACTTCCCAACCCCTGGGCATAAGCCCAGCCCTGAACTCTTTGCCGGTCACAGTCTGCTCCATGGTATTTTTGCCCAAGCCATGACAGAGGAGGAGACTCTGGGTGCAGATTTCCGAGAGCTCTTCTGCCAGTTATCCACCAGATCACACACCATGGGCTGTAAAGGGCTCAGCCCATTTGGTTGCAGAGACCTTTTTATTTTTGAAAATCATAATTAAATGAACATACCCCAGCCCAGGGTTTAGTTGGACACTTGAAAACGTGACCTAAACACTTTTAGGAACCGGGCGTTGTGTTGTTTCTTCAGTGTCTACTGAGCAATACAAGTCTGATTCGGCCCCCAAGGAAATCCACACTACATTTCCCTCCTACAGTATGTGCAACTGCTACAAGACCAGAGCGTTAGCAGCCCAGAAGCAAAGGTAAAGCAATATAGTTAGCAGCAGAGTAGCTAACTCAATGATGATGTGAAGAAATTTAAACGTAGATATCCTTGTTTCATCTGTGTGTTTAATGAGAGTTCTATGTTTTATTCATCACGCTTAAAATACCCATTTTTCCAGAATCTCTGTGTTTTGTCTGCTGAACGCAGTCCATGGCTTTATTAAACTATGTAGATAACACATAATCCAGACACACACAGCAAAAATGTAGAGCCAAATTCTTAATTTACTCATGAAGTATCAGAGTGCCACAGCTGTTGGTTTCTCCCAAGAAATCAGCATAGCTGAGACTAAAACAAACCTTCTCTGTACTTATATATACACACATACGCACAAAAAAACCACAGGGCAACAATTAAAAAAAAATCTAAGTCCACAACTGGTGTAAATTGAAATAGCTCCACTTAGGCCAATTGTAAGTGCTCCAATTAAATGAGCAATCTGCCCTAATCTGCCCTAATAACAGTATTATTGATCTTTTTAATAACACATGCATGTATATACAAAACACATTCAACATATCCATCCTCTAAGATTATTACAGAGACATGAGCAACAGCAAAGATTATAGCTTCTATTTAAGAGATGCAAATCAATATTAATTAAAATTAGACATCTATTTGTGATGTAAGGGTCCTTGTACTCAAAGGGCATAGTGGCCATTAAATATATTAAGACTTATTACTTAAAAGATTCTAGACAAAGTCAATGCCTTGCACATCCTAAGGGACAGTTCAGTGCCTCAGTGCTGTTGTACAGCATTTAACTATAGGTGCCACAATCAAAGGCAAACACAATTAAGTATCAAACGGTTAAATGTTATGTGTCACTCTCTAAAGAATCTATATTGAAATGCTTAATTAAACTTTTTTTTTTGGAAAAAAAAAGACTCCCAGAGCAAGGGTTAGAACCAAAACGAGTGCTTATTTGGTTTGTATTAAATAACCTGCATATTAAGTGCTTGTGTTTCTCCTGTTCATTATCATGAAGGCAGCATTTGCATTTCTTGATAGACTATTCCTGTTTCCTTCCCCTTTTTTTCTTGTCTTACATCAGTCGGTGGAAGGAGTGCCACCACAGGCCATCATTAACCTTCCAAATCTGCCTCAAAACAAATAGTACAAGAGCTCACTAATTTGAAGATCAAAAAGCCACTTGTCCATTATATAATTGGAATGAAAGGCAAAATGTTGCAGTTCTGAAGAGCACAGTAATTACTAGCTGTTAATTGCTCTCTCGTGGTGGCTCACTTTTAATTAAAAAGAACAGCTCGTCGCAGGCCGATAAGCAATGGTGGAGACCACTGGTTTAATCAACAAAGCAGAAAAATTTGTTTCTGCTGCAGCCAACAACAGCTTGAGAAATCTTCAGATGTCCAATTGAGATTAAAAACTGTCTATTTAGTGCAGTCAGATTTTATTTTAACCAAGGAAATGACTATTTGAAGTCTTGCAATGTGAGTGTCCCCACCACATCCCCGCTGGTGCTGCAGGGACTAATCACTGGCTTGTGGTTGTGATCATTCAAGTAAAGAAATTTAGCTACTTTCCTCTTGACTCCATCATTCTTGGGTAATTGGCCTGTCTGAGGTGAACATTTTTTTTTTAAGAAAGAGCTTTAAAGTATGGAAGGCCCACAGACTGTGCATTTAATTACTGTTCATATTTCATGCAGTCAAACAGAATTTCATTTAAAAAGAAAATGATTTACCTACCTAAAAAAAAAAAGCCTTATATTCACTGCTTTGGTTTTTTTTTTTTTTCCCTTCAGTGGTTATATTTACATGCCAAAAAATTTATTCAGGCATCAAAGTTAATTCTTTCAGAGATTTCTGTCTTTAACTCTTTCATCAAGTGACAGTTGTCTTTAAGGAAAGTCCGACCATGTGTTGAGATAACCGTTTATTTAGCTAAGCAGGTTAGGTAGGTTAAGTGGAACCGTTTTCTCCTGGTTTGCCTCATATCACCGCAGCCGTGAGCAGTTTGCATCTGTTGGTGGCTTTTGTCCATCCTCCCCTTCTCTTCTGGCCTATCCAGCAGTCGGACCTGGCCCTTGGCTTTCCTATATTTATTTGCTTCTGTTGAGTGACTGCTTCATATTGAGTGCTCTGCAGACGAGACACATATGTACATAAAACCAGACCTGGCAAACCTTCTAACGCTGCCAAACGTTCTGCCTGTCTTAGTGCGCTCAGATATGGATGTCTGACAACTATGTACAATCTAATATAGGAAAAAAGTCATTTCCATTCACTGCGCTCCAGGCGTTATTGTTCTCTTCTACCTTATTGCCATTAACATCTGGAAGCGAATGTAACTATCCACAGCCATAAGGAGCTTTTGAGCAGTGCTCAGCTTTGGTTTGAACTTTGAGGCGTATTTCTTCGTTGAGTAAATGATGATTTTCAAGGCTGCCAGAGGAGGCTTTTCTACCTTTCTTCCCACATTGAGGAAATATAGTCACACACATGCACACCTGAATATATAAATATATAAACATTATATATATATATATATATATATATAATGTATACATTAAATATATATATACTATATATATATATATAAAATGTGCTTCTTCATATAGATAATAGGCTGCTGGGAATCAAAGAAAAAAGAAAATGTATGCACTCCAGGTGCCCCAGGAACAAGTTGATTTGGGGTAAGATTTTCCTTTGTTTTGAGGTTTCCTTCTCATGCAGCCCCCAAAAATGTGGGAAAAAATTTAAAAACCCCTTCTTTCTTCCGGTCCCACCAAAGGTGACTGTCACTTGCAAACGGAGCCCTCCAGGCAGCCGCCTTCTCACCTTCCTTGAGACACCCTGGGCCGAGCTGACTGCAGCCGCCCCAGGTTCCCTTTTCCTATTGCCCACTTCTCCTTGGAGCAGAGTGGGACAAGAATTTGATTGCTGATTTCAATAGCAGTGAGATCCGACTCCTTCTGCCCTAAATTACAGGGTTTAAAACATTCAGTGAATGGTCTGTGCTTGGATACTGTGAAGGATGTGATCTGGGTAAATTGCGATGGTGTTACTGGAATTTCCAAAGCGTTTGCTCCATACATTTGAGACAAAACTTGTCATATGCTTTTGCATACACTCACTGATGTGGATTTGTGTGCACTCCTTAATCCTTATCTAAAAATGAAAATTTTGCAAATGCAAAATTAATACGAAATCTAGCTGAATTAACCTGAACTATTTTTGTGATCAATATAACCTTCAATTTCGTATATTTTAAAAGCTGCAAGAATAATGTACCATACAGTTTTTAAGGACAGTATCACACAATTTTTGAGGATGTGCTTTTTGAGAACTGCCTTTAAGAGTGTGAGTCTGCCCTACATTCTCTTAAATGAGTGGGCGCTTGGGAATATTTGCCTGGAGTTAAGGCCAGCCGGGACAAAGTTCTGTGTGTTTGTCCAACGTGCCGGGTGCTCCGCGCGCATCCCGCTGCGGATCCTCGCGTGCTGCCACGGTGCCCGCGCGGGATGAGCGTGAGACGGGATACGTATCGCTCGGCGATAAGGCAAGCTGTGAAGAAGCCTTTCCCCCCTCCGCCTCCTCCTTCCTGCTCCTGATTTTCAGTCAGCACCTGTCACCGCACTCTTGACTTTCACAGCTTGCTTTTGGCCCGCCCGGCCCCTTTCTCAGACTCGCTTGAAGGTTTATCAGAGGAAACACTTGCCCTCGCAAGGATGGCCTCCACACTGTGACAGATTAATCCGAGTTGAGTGCACTTCCTTGCGCCAGAGGACACTAATTATTGCGCGGGCCCTTGGAGCACAATGCGGGCCGACATCTGACAGCCCCGGCCCTGCCAGCTCCGCATTGTCTTACTGTCAGGCGCTGTCAGTTCCCAGCCTTAATTACATCCTGTTTACAAACATTAGGCCTGACTTCAGATGAGGCCCTAACAAAGGTTGACAAAGGTCAGGGCCGCGTCACTGGGATGTTATCTGTCTGTGTGCGCCCGCTGATAAACTAGGAGGGGGCGCGGAGCTGATGCGGGCGATAGCTTTCAGAGCACAAAAATGTGCCCGCGCCGTTTGGGGTATATCTAATCTCGGTGCCCGTCCCCTGGCTGAACGGTAGCCGCACAGTGCCGGGAGATACGGAGCTGTTTGGGTTTGACCAGACGGCAAAGGCGCCGATAACGGGCCCGGAGGGGAGGCCTGCGTGGCCGCATTGAGCAGGAGCCGTCCCCTCCTCAACGGGCCTCTCCTATAGGCCGGCTTCCCGGCTCTGAACAGGTTCATGGATAATATTCGGGAATGACTGGGTTTTTATTTCCATCTCCTGGTGAAGAACAATTCCTAAATGCGTTCCCGAGTGCTCTGTTCTTCCAGAGATGGAGCCGCACGTTACTGTCACACAGCGCCGGCGCGGAGGAGGAGAGACAGCAGCCATCACCAGGCGGAGACGGCAGGCCCTGGAGCTGCACATACATTGACCAAAACAATAAAAAACAAAGACCTTCTCAATCCGTGTGCCTGTCTCCAGCTCTGCACCTTCCCAGCAGAAACAGCTACTCAGGGTGTAAATCCCCAGCTAATTTAACCAGGGCTGGATTCATAGCTTTCCTTGGCAGAGGTGGCAGGAGCACCGCAACTTGCTGCTGTCCAGGGCAGACAAGAGCCACAAGGTAAAATCCTGGGAGTGCAGGGAATTTGCAGCTGGGCTTGTGTTTCTGGGAGCCAGGGACCAGGCATCTGGAGATGCCTCTGCATCGCGAGGAAGTTGAGTGCAGACCCAGACTGAAATGAATCTCATCTACAGCTCAAGACAGAGGTGAGTATATAGGAGTGCAGCAGCTGGATCAATATAAATGCTTGATATATCAAAGCTGATAACACAGGAGCCTGTCACATGGAGCCATCCCTGTTTTCAATTATTCATATTGCCTGACGAATGTACCTCAATCAACACAAAACCACACATTAATAGCCAGTACCATGAAATACATAGTCTGTTGTCATATCATTCCTCGCTGAGGAAATAACTGTATTAACAACACGGTAATAGTTAATCAGTGGCGACTCTTGTCCTATCTTCACATTTCTGCAGCTTTACGCTTATAAATCCTGTGAGATGGTGCCAGGTGGGACACAGGCACCAAGCCAGGGTCCTCATAGTCTGCATAGGAAAATACTACTTCTACCAGCCAGAGAAAGGAGACACTCCTACTTGTTTTCATTACTTGAAAAGTATTTCCTTTGATTATGGGGTCTCATGTTGATCATTCTTAGTGAATATGTAACAAAAGAGACAACAGCAGAACTCATCCAGATCACTACAGAGCCATGGCAGCAATTTATTGGGGGTCATTCTATGCTTTTGAATACCCGTCCTCAGTTATCCAGAGTACTACCTAAAAATGAAACGATTTAAGCCTTTGCTTCTAGAAGAAACTCACAAAGTCAGGGTCAGAAGAGTATCTATCATTCACCTATAGATTTGTAACAATTTTATGTACAAGTTTGGTATCCCACCTGAAACAGCTTACAGCTAAGAACTGAAGACTACAGAAATATAAAGCTGCAGTCCAACAAAAAGTCAGCACAATTACGCTTAGCTAATCCAAACAACAGCAGTCAGGGAAAGGAAATGCAAAATCAAATTGTATAAAATGAAAAAGAAGACGAGTGGAAGGGATGACTTGGTGGAAAGGCTGAAAATATTGGACAATCTGAAGTGTAGACAAGTTTAAGGTTTCAATAAAGTCTGCAGTCTTACAGCTCATTACATACACTTAGAAATATTCCTAGCTGGTGCTGAGCAGTTGTGTTTTGCACGCACTGAGCATTTCTTACCCTGAAGTAGAACATGCTGACTTCTCTGGCGCAGAAATAAAACTCCGTCTCCTTGTACAGCGCTACAGCAACGTCCCCACACACTGAAAAATCCCGAGATATTAGAGGAAAAAAGGTCGCTTTATGAGGTGGCTTATTTAGTAAATACATAAATGAATGAAGTAGAAAGGGAAAATATCTCAAAGGCTTGGGCTGCAGTTTCTGAACCTTTTTAAATGGTTAACTAAAGACATGTTCTTTTACCTCTGGTATCTTGGCACCAGGATATGTGGTCTGATTTTCAACAGTGCAGAACAGGACAGTGAGTCTCTGGATTTGATGTTTAAAAGGTTTAAAATCAAACACCAAATCCAAGCCTATCCCAAGACGCCTAGAAGACTAACCATCTTCACCCATTTACAACTATCAAAAAAAGGGAAATCATGACCCGACCTTCTGAGAACGGAATTCCCACTGAAGGCATGGGAGGCCTTTCCCTGGAAGTTCCCCTTTCCCAAAAAATTAGGCCAGAATGAATTCAGAAGAGCCTTGCTAGTGCAACCAGACAATTCTGCAGTGAATAAAATGACAGGCACTTTCTTAGCAGTGTGACAACATGCTGGGCAGCTACTGCTGCTGCGAAGCTGTGTTTAGTGTCTTCCAGATTAGTACAATTACTTGTATCCTGGTTAAGCGTTTTTTTGTGAGGAATTCAGCCTCAGGACATCTATTCTGCATCTGAGAAACCTTGCTCATTAACACATACGTCAACCCTGTACATCTTGTTTTCTGTAACATTAACCGAGGTGGTTACATATGCAAGGGTATCCTCGTAGTGAAAAATTTCAGTTTCCGGAACATCTCTGTTCTACAGAAAGGCTATTGTAACTTCCTTGCTGCATATTGTGTTAGAAAATACCCTTCTAACGATCACCTGCAAAACTGGAAACGGTTCTGGTGTAGCTTAAACTGCAATTTTGCAACTTTATATAACTTAATGCTTAAAATAAAGCACGCGCTTGAAGTTAACCATCAGCCACGGCCTGAGGGACAGTTCTTGTCTTCTGACTAGAATCTCTTTGCCTCTGTGCACCAGACATGAGTCAGAAAACAAATAAAATTGATTACATACTTCATATTTATTTCCTCAAATTCATGAGCCTTTGATACATGTAAATCTTGTGCTGTTGCACTGATGCAAGCACAGCTTGAAGTTACTGATTTTAGTTGACTTAATCTTAACACAATCCAGAAAGATTTGTCCCATTTTTCTATTTCTATTACATGACTATGCCCTTTCTTTTTCTTTTTTTTTCTGTTCTCCCTTTTTCTCCCTTTTCTCTTTTTCTCTGTTAAAGTCTGCCTAACATTTTATAGACATCTTCCTTGCAGCTTCCAGAAGGGTGCTCCATCTTACACTCAACAGCACAACTGACAGACAGGGCTGCTATTTTTTCTTTTGCAAGTAATAAAAAGGGGAAATTTCACTTCATGTGAAAGCAGAGTACTGTCTTAAAAGAAAAATACAACACTGTTTGCCTAGCTATAAAAACAGTTACTGTTTTGCCGGAACCAGAATGAAAACATTGGTATTAATGTTGGATTGTATATATTAAAAAAGGAAACATTTTAAAAGTTTTTAAGTATTTTTAAAGTTTTACGTTATAATTGTTACAGGGATTATTTTCCTCCAAATCCTTTGAATTGTGCAGCTGTGGCTGGTTTGTTGGGCTGAACCCTTGACAGCATCACGAGCTAGTCACAGTGGGCTTGCCTATCATTTGTGGTGCAAAAATGACGCAAAATCCATTTGCGTTTGGAAAACTGACAAACCATTTTCCTTCGACATGATGTTTCATTAACACCAGTTACCATCTTCCAAAGGTGCATTGATTTTCACAACTTTTTTCAGACAAGGGTCTCTGAAAACCTCTGATTACTTCTAATCAGAGAGAGATTGACTTCAGAACTGCACTCACTTACTGCAAAACCTGTTGTTTTGACAGAATTCCATTTTGCAAAAACCGTTTGCAAAGTTTTAGGCTGTTCCAATGCAGAACAAAACCAATTTTAAAATCATTAAAGTTCTTCATAAGATAAAATCACTGTCCCCTGTTCAGCGACAGATAATCCCTTTTTAATCACAAAGTCAAACCTGTCAGTGCAATTATGGCTGTACCGGTCATGCTGTAGCGCCATAAAACACTAACAATGCAATTTTAAGTTACTTACTGGAAAGAGCTAAGGGACTTATCTTTGTACCAAAGGATACTGGTGACTCTCAATTGTATTTTTAGGTATTATTTTTATTTTTTGTTCAGAAAGGAAAATTAAATGCGGTACCACACCACTTCCCAAAGCCTTCCTCGCATGCACCCCCTTCCTGCGCTCTGTACATTTGAAATGCCAGCTCCTGTAATCTCTTTACATTTGAAGTCTGGTCCCGTTGCCCATCAACTATGATCAACTCTTCTTTTTATCTAACAATTACGGCATTCCTTGTCTAGTGGCCTCATCATGAGGACTCAGCCTTAGCCGCTCACAGAGCACATCCTGTGGGAGCAAGAGACATTGGAGCAAATGGGCCGACAGAGCAGGACCTGATTTTCCTGGGACTATTTCCCTGATTTTCCTGGCTGTCCCAGACAGCAGGTGATGGTGGCGCCCCAGGTGCCCCAGGATAAGCGGTGCCATCCGAAGCAGCCCATCACGTAGACCTTGTGCTCACCACCACGGTCTTCTCCTGTGTGTTGCTCTGGCACGTTCTGCTCAGAAGTCAATCTTTCATTTTAATTCATCTATGACTGCTTATAAGGTACTGAACTTTCCTTATAAAAAAGCAAAACGATGACAGAATGGGGAAAAAAAACATACTTGGGCTTTCCTCTTTTAGTTTATATGTATAATTGATCCATCTCTCATGTGCAAGAATGCACCAGTGCAACAGCTGGCTAAGAGCTTCTCATTTATTTTTCATCAGCATTTAAATCTTACAAATCCCCAAAAAAAGAGTCTCCCTGCTTATTCACAAGCACAGAGTGGTGACTTAGCAACAGGCAGGAAAACACGGAGTTCTGCAGCTCTCCCTCCCTCTCCACCTCGGCTTAGGGACCCTGCCCAAGGCACACGTTGCACAGGGCCCAGCGCGCGGCTGTTGACACCAATTCCACCGGGAACGTTTCCCCTTTTCCATCCACCCCCCAGCCACTGCTGCCCTTCCCGGCCGCTTCCAAGGGGAAGGAATCACAGCTCCAAGTAGCCGCCGGCTCCTGCTCGAGGGGGACGCTGAATCCATAAACCGTGCCTGAAATACGGAGCTGGCAAGTGGCTCCGAGGCGCAGTGTGTCACAAAGGACACGATCGCACGGCAGAATTGCAGCCCTGGACCTGTCGCTAGAGGATGACTTCGGAGATAAGGAAGTACCGCGTTACAGCTCTGCGTTGGCACAGTCGGAAATCGATTCAGGCAGACAAGCTAAATTTATTTACTTTATTGATTTTAAATTTTACATGAACTGCAATATAAGTAAATCTTTCATGGTAATTCTAAATCTTGAATCCTATTGTAAATAACTGAAAAAGTGTTCAATGTTCAGAATAACCATTGCTTTGTACTGAAAGTGCATTATTCTTAAAGCCCAGGACAAAATATTTTGTAATGAATATCTTAAATCTACCTTAGTAGTCAGTGCTGATATTTTTGTTAAAATAAGAACCTGCCTTGGCTGTACCAGGTGATTCAGAATAGAATGTATTTTTTTGAAAAGAGGGGTAAAAAAAGGAAGGGAAATTGTTCCTATAGCATTAAGTGAATACAACGTCTCGGCTTCTGAGCGGTTGGTTGTACGAGGGAGCTGACTGCGGCCCCGAGCGGGGAAGCTGAGCAGACCCGGGTGCCACGTGAGGCAGGACGATGGAGGGACAGGGTGGCCGCATCCCGACACATCCCTGAATACCCCGGGAGCGCTGGGACAGACACCAGCCCCCAGGACAAAACAGGGGATACCAAATGCTAGTACAAAGTCAGCTGGCGAGATGGCGAAGGCCTTGCACCTAAGGCAGCAACTCCCGGCTGCTCCCTGCTCTACCAAGAGCACTAAAGAGCCGGCCTGGCCATGCCCCACCTGCGGCCACGCAGGCGCCGTGGCTTCATGAGAGGACAGACGCCGGGTCCAACCGTCGGCGAGGAACTCGAGAGCACCACGAGCCCCAGTGAGGAACTGGAGAGGGCCACGACGCACAGGAAGGAACTCAAGAGAGCCACGAAGCACAGGGAGGAACTTGAGAGAGCCACGATGCATGGGGAGGAACTCGAGAGAGCCACGACACACGGGGAGAAGCTTGAGAGCGCCATGAGCCCCAACAAGGAACCGGAGAGCGCCACGACGCGCGGGGAGGTTTAGTAACCCCAGGACGCTCAGCAGGACCGGCCGGCTGGGAAGGGCCTGGCCCGCCCGGCTCCGCCGTGGGCCCGAAGCACCGCGGCCGCCGTGAGCGTGAGGCGGCAGCGAGGGCCGCGGCAGCACCGGCCTCGCCGTGCCCAGCGCCCGCTCCCGCAGGGTCCCTCTGCGCTCCAGCATCCCTGCGCCAGGCGCGTTCCTGTTCACTAAAATCCCAGGAAGGAGCCTAGCTGTTCCAGCCAACTGTTCCAACTCTCCAAGAAGAGGCAATCTGACAGAAACCCAGGACAGACAAGGCTTTTTTCCCCCCTCTCCATCTCATAAAACATCCCTTCTGTCTGACAAACTTTTGGGATGATGTGACTATGCAGCACCAACACCGTGTCCCAATGGACGGGAATATGGACGTGTGGAGGCGACTCCTGAGTCCTTTAACAACAAGAGAAAAGCACCGTGACGTTGACAAAAACACTCATCCAGTGAAGGTTTTTTTAACCCTCAGGGTTTTTCCCCCCTTATTGTTGTTGTTTTTTAAACTAATTCATATTACCTGTGCCTTTTGATTTCATTATGTTAGATGCTATTAATCTGGATATATGATTTCAACAGTGAAGAGATGGAATTTGTCATCAACAAAAGGAAAACATTATTTTTAAAGGAGTGAAAGATTAATGTTCCACCGTGGACTACTTAAACCCTCTACAGCAACGGCACTATAATATTAATCCAACTTTGATGGGTTTTGCATAAGGCTCATAATTAAACATTTTCTTTTCAATACTTTATAGAATCCCCATCTGTTTTTAATGGCATCATTTTGATGTTTTTCTTAATAATTCTGGCAGCCTGCTCCTAAAGCTCCAAGCGTTATTTTTTGTTCCTAATGTCTTCTTCTACAGTGGCTGCATTTTGCCAGAGCCGAGAGGAGGGCTGGGGGGCCGGGGTCCTGCCGGGGCCATCGCGTTCCTGCCCTTGCGGGGTGGCACCGCAAGACCAGGAGCTACGTTCATTAATAAACAGCAAGCCCAGGCTTCCAGCAGGAGCCAAACCGGTGTCGGGGAAACCACGGGAAGATCCAAGTTGGCTGCATGTGGGGAGGGAAAGGGACCCCCGGCCTCGCCAGGTGCGGAGCCTGCGGGGCAATGTCCGCTGAGGAACAAGAACCCCTCAAACGGCTTCCAAGGGCCTCAAAGGGAGCCGGGAGGAAGGGGGGTTTTAAGCTGGCAACAGCTCCTGCAAGAAGCGCCTGCTCCGCACGCGCGCTGGTGCGATTTCCTCAGGGCAAACAAAAATAAGGGTGCTCCTATCCAGCAGCGCTTGATCAAAAAAATCAAGGAACATAACCGGTTTGCATTTTAGGCATTTCGATTGTTTTATCTAATATTTTGAATTTCTACACAAGAGGTAATGATTTCTCACAGAGCATCTTTTCATCTTTAGTGAAATTTCAGCTTGAAATCTGCTCTGACCGTTTCTAGCTCTTACACTACACTCCATTTCCCTCCAATATCTTCCATTCTTTTATATTAAATGCATATTTGGTGACCTCCTGTGGTTCCCATGGATTAGAACGGAGGAGTGCGATGATTAATGGTTTAAGTTGAAATATTTTAGCCTGTCTGTAAAAATAGTACAAGCTGATGGATGTGTCCATTCCTATTTTCACTTCAGTGTCAGCTCTCCTTGTTTACATTTTTTCCCCATTATTTTCACCCATTAAACAATATTATTAACATCTTTCCCTACAGTAAAGAGAATTCAGGGATTCCTTGCACAGTCCAGCAGGACTCCCACATGTGAACAGATATGGCCCTAATCAAGGCTTTCAACCTTAGGAGCTTTTCATTGCTCTAAATATATTATAATGGTCTTCTGGTCTCAGGACAGACAGATGTGAACCGCAAAACTGAAATGTTTCATCTTTTGGCGCCCTTCAGTATGTTCCATGCTGTGATTCAAGTTTGCTGAAGGATCAGAATTACTTCAGTTCTAGGCAATATAAATGGAGTGATCAAAAACATTTAATTATTCAGGGTCAGCAAATCTGGAGAACCTAATAGTAACAGACAGAAATAACCTTCCCAACCACTCTCATTTTCATTAACTATGATAAAACAGAGAACTGTTTAATTACCAGAAAACATCACAGCAAGAAGAGTCAGCGTCTTCCTGAAAGTATTTCCCAGTCCACTCAAGTGTATTCAGTACAAAGATAAAAATTAATTTGATATAGAAACAGGCACCCCCACACACAAATACTTCAAATCCTTATGCCTGTTTCAGACTGAATATATGAACACAGAGGCAGGTTTCCAAACTGCACCATACAAAGAGGATTTTAAATACTATTTCTGTATGCAGAGTCCTGAAATTGGAGGAGGAGGTTCAGAAGGGGAATCGGGGCATACAACAGTCACATCGGTAGCAAGAGCAGCACGAGGTTTCCCGGGGTTTCCCCTACCTGAACTTCACCTTATTTACAAGTGTCTGGGAAGCTTCACTATGAAAACTATGCTGGGTTAGACAGCATCACATCACTGAGGGCTTGGGTTTTGGGTTTTTTTCACTTTTCCAGGATTTTAAAGCGATGTTTCAGACTTCTGAACAAGACAAGCTGTATTCTAAAGGAAACAACCACGCTGGGGATCCATTTGCCCTCCCCAGCTTTCCTCCCCCCAGGAAAAACCAGGCTGGTGCAGATGCGGCTCTCAGCGCAGCGCTCGCTCCGTAGTGCTGCCTTCCCCAGTTCAGTGCAATAACTGCTGCTTTGGGCTAGCAGGAGAGGCACCTTTTCCCTGTGTGCTCCTCCTGGAGCATACACCTTTTCCGCAAAACCACACCGATTACGCTCAGTATGTGTAATGAGGATAGAATTCCCACCAGCCGTGCACACGCATCCTGCCTTAAAGGACTGATTCAAAAAGCTGCCAGCAATTATCAAATGATTCAGTGGGAAAGGAAAAAAATAAGCAAAAGGGCGTGAATGATACTTAGGACCTGTTAGCGTTTTACAAGATGTTCAAAAAGCTTTATTCAATAGCTGAGAAAGTTGTCATGAAAATAAAAACAGAAAACCTATAAAACAGTGTCACTTAGAAGGGAAGTGGGAGCTGATATAAATATAATAGAAAAGAGGGAAGCTAACAGTCATAAATGTTAATTTGAAGCTATAAATTACAGAAAATTGCCAGAGGAAAATAACGACACAAGAAAAACTCAAGTTCAGAAGGAACAAAAGCGATCTGAATAATGGCACTGGCAGATTGTCAAAAACAGGGCAGAGAAGCAAGAAGTGCTCAGATATTTCTGTGTGCTATTTGGGGAAAACAGTACCCCATGATGACAACAAACGCAATGTTGACTTACAGGCTGGCCTAAAGTGAACCTAGAAAGACATTTCATTGCAACCAGGAAAGCCAGATCTTTTAAATTAGCTAACCCAAATACCTTGCATGCAAGAGGTTTAAGAGAACGGAAGGAGAAGTGCTCTGAATCATGACTGTTGATTTCCAGCAAGAAAGTGCAAGTTTCAGAGGGCTGAAGGAAAACCACTTTGGTTCTAGTTTTTTAAAAGGACAAATGGGAGGAATCAGGTGAAGATAGATCAAACTGACATCAGTACATGCCAAGCTAAAGTTCAGTTATTTCCTTAATCAACACGGTGAGGTACATGGTTAATCCTAATTGATATGTTTTTGTAGATAACAGATCCTATCAAAGTAAAAGGAAATCTTTTTGATATGATTACAAGTTTGCCTGACAAAGGTAGTTCTGTTCATGCAATATACTTAGACTATGCAAAGGGAATCGACTCAAAAATGGTGGTAAGTTTATATTCTTTATAAATCCTTTCCCAGTAATTTAGAGACTGATATATGAGCAGGCTTTATTAACAGGTGATTATTTTTTATCTGATAATGGAGTTAACTGAAATGATACAAAACACACCTGGATAATCGATAAGTTTAAATGCAACTGAAAGTCATCAGCACGTAGCTATACTTTCCCAAGGCTCCTTCGAGGATCAGTTTCTGCCGTTACCTTATTTAATGTTATCATCACTGGCAAGGAAGAAACACATGAATATTGCTGATTAAATGTGCAGAAGATGCAAAAACCAAGGAGCCGCAAGGAAGGAAGATAACGGGGCACTCAGCTCAGGGGCCTTCCCGGTGCTCTGCTCTATCCATGCGTTTGGCAGCGGGATTCACTGCCTTCCTAAAGGAGAAGCTCTTGTTCAAACAGGTATTAACGCGTGGAAATCCCATTGCTTGTGGAAGATCACGGGTCCTTTCTGATCGCCAGCTACCTGTGACCCCAGGAGCTGCTGTTTTATCCAGCGCCTAAAGCGAAGCAGGGGAAGGGCACAGCACTATTAGTAAGTGATCGTATTCATCTGCCTGATATTGGAAGCAGCTTTCTTTGTCTGATTAGGATCCGGAACACTGGCTGTGATTTATCATTTTTATACTATTCTCTTCCCTCAGGCTTCAGGTCACAGTGGTGGCATTCCCGCAATTTATAGCGCACGCTGCTCGCTGGAGACGTCCAACCTTCCTGACATTTTCTTATTTTGCGCACCTGGCTCTCCTTGTTTTCACTCTCCTTTCCACAGCGGCGGGGATTGTTTGCTGCTCTCTGAAATGAGCACCTTCCCTTTTAGGAATAAACTCGGTAAGAAAAATTGAGAGATACTGGGTTTTCCATTTTCCTATTAATCTGCAGTGTACGCATCTTTGGTGTGGCTTTCAATTCCTCCCTCCATCAGGAATTGATGGCTCTCATAAGCAATAGCGAAACACTCCAGTTACTCGATTCCTGCCACAGGATGAAACTGCGTCTGCCCAGCTTCCATAGCTATATCCTGTTCAAAAAGCCCTGACAGCCAGGAGGGGAATCCACCGCTCCGGCCACAGCTACAGAACACCCCCTGAAGCACTGGAGCTGCATTAACCTACCACACTGCCATGGTGAAAGGGGTAAAGAGCAAAGGGTGTCCTGGGCACCAGCACCTGCACTGGGTGCCAGCACCTCCAGCGTGACCTCCACCCCGCAGGAGTCCAGTTTAACATGAGTAATGAGTGGCTGTGGCCGCTGTTTTGTGTGTGTGTTTTGGGTTTTCTTTTTTTCTCCTTACAAATACATTTTTGGATTGCAATTATTTGCTTTCTTATTTGGGAGTGTTTTAGGCTGACATTTTCCAGCTTATCTCTGCTGCCACAAAGGCTGGAAACTTTTTTTTTTTTTCCAATAAAAGACAACATTGTCACTTAATCACAATACTGAAGGAAATGGGGCTTTGAGAAAACGGCCAAATGCAGCAGGACTCGTGGTGGCTGCGCTGCTAAGGGCCTGCAGCCGGGCTCCGTGCAGCCCGCGGGGCCCCAGGACCCATGACTTTCTGATGCCCCCGGCCTGGTGCCCCAGCAGCATCTCAGCATCTCCAAGGCCCAGCCTGTCTGCAGGACATTAGTCCCTTTGTCTTTGATCACCTGGATTTCTCCTCGCCAGATGATTCCTGGTCTAATTATCAATACATCTAGTTTTCTTGGCCTCGAATTCTTTTGTAGCTAGAAAGGTTTAGGCTTCTTCCTCCAAAGGCTCCCTTCTTTTTTTTTTTTTCATTAGCACTGCCACTTCATTCCAGAGTGGAGATAGGAGAAAGGCAAAGGGAGCAAATGGCCCCTATGGAAAATAAAGTTGTACTTTGCTAAAGTACATTTTCATTCACAAAATGGAAAAGAGAAATCGTTTTCATGGAGTTGCTTGAGATCATCACATTCATGACAGTGACCGGGCTCCCGTGAGCCTGCACAAACCCTCACACTTGGCCTGAGAGCTCTCATGAGTCTTCAGTTAGTGCCTTCACCCGGGAGGTCACCGAAGACATTTCTGCACTTTGAAGGTGATTCTGGCATCTGATCATCCCCTCAGCATAGTGGCCTTCCTATAAGAAAACATGCTCTGCTCAGGGCTCTCACTGCTGCTGTAGACGGGGAAAAGTGCAAAAATTACTGGAAAAAATATTATGTGGGGCCATAGCTGCAAATGCAGGAGAGGTTTTGGGTTGGTCCATTTAGCCCGTTTGAAAATTCATTTTATAATTCAGTTGCCAGTAGCTGGCATCCATGGTTGGGTGCTGTTACAAAACAAAAACATCCTTCAGATGGTTCTCATCGTTTCATGCTGCAGCTGAAGCGAATGCCTCCTCCGTACTACTCACTCGGGGGATCCTTCCTCTGAATTCAGAGGGAATCAAAGCAGGTTCTGAGGCCCCAGCTCTGCAAAGCACAAAAGCACCTGCTTACCTTTAAGCACATGCCTACGTCCATCCCTTTTCTATTTTTCCCTTCAGGAAAAACCCTGAAAGCACACAATTAAATATGAACAGGTGCTTAAGTCCTGTTAAAGTCAACAGTGCTTTCAAATGTCAATGGAATTTAAGGACATCCTTAAGTGTATCGTTGAATAGGAGCCTTAATGTGAAAAGAAAGAACTGTTTTTGTCACAGTCTTGGCAAAAGCCATAAGAACACACTTGCAGTTCAGAGCATTTTCTTTGTCTGTGGTATTTCGCCTACTCTGCGGCTAAAGAATTTGTGAAGAATTTGTTCTTGCATTACTCAATCCTGCTCATATTTATTGACCATATTTCCCATATTAATAACCCGCAGGGTAATTATAACTCTTCTCTCTCAAACATTTGCTCAGGATCACGGTGTCCCCTCATGGAAGAGGGGAGCAGAAGGAGCCGTGAGCGCTCGGAGCACACGGAGGCGAACGGCACTTTCCAGCTTGCACAGCCCTCCCTTCTTCTCTGCCGTTCATCAAAGCATGTGCTGAATTTTGAGAAAATTTTGCTTATTTGAGACTCTCAGATAATTCCTGAACATACCCATATGGCCCCAGCCTGCGTGCCTGGGTTCTGCACCACATCAGGCTGTGCTCAAGCCCCGTGCCCTGCTTTAAATCCGCTGTTTTGGCTGGCACTTGAGCAGCGCGTTGCTTTTAGAAACTGCACTGCTTGTTTTTAAGATGGTTTCACTTTGGCTCCAGCTGCACAGTCATCAGAGAAACCCTTCCCGATGCTACGGACTCATGTTTGTTTCCCAGTAGCTTGTTGGGAACCTCGTGCTGTCCATGAAAAACCCCAGAAGGAAATTTCTTTGGAGAAGAGTCTACTCTTCAGTCAACTTGTTGTCTTCTAAGAAGCTACTGTGGCCACAAAGTTATGTCAAAAGTCTGATCTTGAGACCTCTTCAGTGTTTACATATGGATATACATAAAATACTTGAGAAAACAGTGTTTTTTATATTACTGCCAGGAAAATACCATATAAAAAGATATTTAAACAAATCCTGACCAACTGGTGGTAGATAGGGCAGCAGACTATAATGGGCCTATTGTAAAGAATTCCCAGTGGAGACCATGGAAATCTTTCATTGATTGAGTCGCACTCGACCTGGGATGCATTGAAAACCTTCCAAATGGTAAAATATTAGAAATACTATTTTGAAATATTTACCAGTTAAACACTAAAGTACTGTTACTGGCTGACCTTTTCACAGCAGTTGTTTCTGCTGTACTTTTGTAAAAGCAGCCAAGAGGTTTTTTTTTTAAAAAAAAAAAAAAAAAAAAAGAAAAAGAAAAAAAAATCCAACCTTATTTTCAGTCTAGCTACCACCCCTGACCTAGGCAATAACATCATAATGGAAGAATAATCATTGTAAACAATACCCATGGGAGCTCGCTGGCTGCAGCTAAGCACTGGGGCAGCCAACTCCAGTGCTTTTCTTTACTACATCATTGCATTTTTGTCTGCGTGTGGATAAGAAGAAGGTTCCACTCGATGCTGGTTGATGGAAAGTGCTAATTGTTGACACATTAGCTAATTGTTATGATTGTTCCTTAACAGTTTGTGTCTGGAAGTCCAGATTTCATCCTCCAAAGTGTGAAGATTCTTTGCAGCAACAAGTGCTGCAAAAACACTCACACAATGAGGTCCTAATCTTGCAGATCTCTGCACCCAGTGACAGCCTGGCGAGCGCGCTGTCAAAGTGCAGACATTCAGGAAAAAAAGGGAAAAAATCCAGCTCCCTCGTCCACCCCATATTCAGACACATGTCATCTGTTGTTATCATTAATGATCTGTTTTTACAAATAGAGTACCACTATGGAAAACTGAGAGCAGGCCAATCAAAATAAACCCGGCAAAACCCATAATTGTCTACTGACAATCTGGGCTGCTTAGGATGTAAGATAATGTGGGTGTATTTAGTGCATAAACGCATTAGGTGCCACGCGGGGCAAGTGCTCTGTTAGCTCCAGACCTCTGTCCGACACAGGAAGGCCGGGCTAAGGGCACCGAGGTGCTGCTGAAACGCACCTAAGCTCAGGTGCTAAAAAATTACCGAGAAATCCTGGCCCCATAAAAGTCCATGGCAAAATTCTCAGGATTTAAGTGGGAGCAGGAGTTCACCAATTATGCTGCCTTATTAAAATATATATATATGTGTATATATATATGGCTTCATTTAAAAAGAGATGCCCTCGCAGAGGAGCTCGGCGGGTGCTGAGGGCTCTGCATTGCTCGGGGTTCCCTGTGCGGCTGGGAGATGCCTCAGGCCCCGACGCTGAGGATGCTCCGTCATCTGCTCTGTATAGAGCTCTTTCAAGCCCAGGAGTTTCTACCAAACTGTTATTTCCATCATGTGCACCAGGAGTAGAGCTTCTCCTGCCCCCTCACTTGTTTGGAATTAACTGCTCTAGAGGTGATAGCTTGGAGAAATGAATTATGTGGGAGCCCCAGATAGGCTCAGCTCAAACTGCATGCTGAGCAAAAACACCAAATGCAACTCTAAGAAAACACCCAATTTAACTGCAAGGTTCCTAGGATGAAACACTTGCGCATTCTTAAGATGATTCTTAACATGAAACGGCTTCATCCACACCAAAAATCCTCTCAGGAGGTGTCCAAAGAGCTTGAAGTCGCAGAGTTCACTCGGGGTTCCCGCTGTCCAGCTCACCGGTACCGCGTGCCCGCGTTAACCGCGCAGAACGGCCGCGTCCTTGCGGCAGGGAGCGGGGCTGTCCCGCCTGGCGCCGCGGGAAGGCCGGGGCCTGGCAGGGAGCGCACGGGCCGCTCGGCTGCTTCCTGCCTGCCCGGGCCCGGCGGCAGGAAGCGGCTTGGGAGCAGATTATGCCTTGGCCCGGCTTTTCCCACTCGCTGCCCGGCGCGGCTCGCTGAGGCTGGGGGCAGATGTGTGGTGCTGATAAAAGCCCTCGGCCAGTTCCCATCCCCTCCCCAGCAGGAGGGAGGAGGAAGCCGCCGCGGGGCGACTGTGGCTCGAGGGCCGCAGCCCCGTCCTGGGGCGGCCCCAGCGCCTGCGGCCCTGCCCGTGGCCTTGCTGAATCCCGTCCCACATTAAAATGTCTTTCTTCTCCATCAGACTGACAAGTCGTTTCACCCTAACGCCGGGTTAGGCTGCTCCATCGGAGCTATAAACACCAAGTGTTGCATGTGCAGGCTTTGCCAAAAGAAAGGAAAATGAAAATTACTAGCTTATATCAGTAATGGGAGAAGAAAAAAAAATTAAGAATTAGATTTTGGAGCAGAACCAGAAATTTGGAAGTTATGAAAATTAATGTGATTTGAATAATTGTAACAGTTCTAATAAAAAACAGAGACAAGGATTTTAGTGTACTCATAAAAAACATAATTTAACAAAGGAATCTGTGACTCATGACTGCCCTTCAAAATCTTTGTATTGCAGGGAAGTTGAAGGAGTTTGGATTCCTATAATGTGTTTGCTTAGGAAAATTCTTGCTTATAGATACATATAGAAAGAAAAAAATCAGCACAGGCAAGTGATGCTGGCTACCAAAAAAGCCACTCGGGAAACAGCACATTCCCACGGAGAGGTGGGTTTTTGCACATTGCTGGGTCAAAGGGCCCATGTGCTGCGGGCAAACGTGTTCATACCCTTGCAGAGGGGCAGAGACAACTTCCAGAATCGGAAAGCTCCGAGTTCTGCTTTAACTTTTGGGAAGCGCAGGCGTCGTGAGCAGCAGCTGTGCCCAGGCCCTGGCCACGCTCCTCCGTGGCTCACGGTGCTTCATCCCCTGTGCGCTGCCATCCTTTGCCTAGGCAGGCCAGGCCAGTCCAAAGGCAACGCATCCATTTGCAGCTTGGATTTCCTGACTTTTGTTAGCTTGGTCATAGTTTTAACATGACTAAAATACCGAGTTTTGTATGTTATGTGAAATGGCCGGCCGATGCCAGCCACTGCTCGGGTTGAACCACTAACAAAAACACCGCGGCGAGACCACCGCTCCGCGGGGCGATTGACTCACGCGTCAGCCGCGACACTATCTGTGTGAGGAACAACAAACAAGGTGAATGAGGTAAGGGAGGTCGTTCTTCATGGCAACGGTCTCAGGGGAATGGGAGAATCCAAAAATAAGATGTTTGTTGACTAGATGCCCTTGAGCTGGCAACCGAGCTGACCTGCTAACGGAGCCAACCACAGACATCAGTCTAGGCTTGCTGGTGCCAAGCAATCCAGGCAAAGAGTTAGCAAGAGGGAGACGATGTGATTTAATAGATTAAGGAATAGGCTAGAAGCCACTCGCTCCTGAGTCTCACTCCTGGCTCTGAGAGCAGTCGGGTTTGTGCTCTGTGCATTTGAAGAGCACGTTTAAACCCCGGCGGACATGAGGGTGCATTTAGGAGCGGACACGGCGCCTCTTCCCCTACATGTGTCTCTATTGCACCAGCTGCCATCTCTATGTTTCAGCCCACGTGGTATAGCCCCCCAGCCCCTCACGCACAGCACGGCTGGAGGTAACCTTAGGAGCAAAACCTGAATTTCAGACACTTTCTACAACCTGCCAGTGGCTCGGTGTCCTGGTGGGTACTGCTCGGGTTCGGGAAGTTTAGGTCATTTAAGGGAGCCATTCCCATCATATGACCTGGAAGTCTTCCTTGCTACCCTTGCTTCCTTTCAAACCCGTGGTTGGAAGTTTTACCAGCGACGTTTATAGGGAACTCCTTGCTCTGCAGCTGCCCATGAGATTCCCTGTCGTGAGCAAAGCTCTTCAGCTGCATGGAAGTGCATGTTGCTGCATGGCAGAGAGGGTCCAGCTGGCAGCACTGCCACTTTATTTCCTGAGAAATGTTTCTAAAATGCTTTTGAAGAGGGACAATGCTAGTAAAATATCATTACAAAAAAACAATGATTTTTATCACAATAATCTCAGCTAATTCTTACTAATAATGGTAGATACAGAGTTTGTGTATCACAGTTTCTGTGAGATCTTTGAAGGTGACAGTGTCCATTTAACCCAAGTTCGATACCTCCTCTCTTCTCGCTGTACCTGCCCTGCCTCTGTATTTTCAGCAATCAAAATAAAAGCCAGTCGACTTCTGGTTGCTGTGAGGGTATAATGTTCCTGCAACCTTGGAGGTGGTGGTGCCTCGAAAGGAAAAAAATCTCCAGCACCCTCTACTGTCTGCACACAACGTGTGCGAGGGACCCACCACCACCAGGTCTGGACATTACAGCACACGCGTCCACGGGCAGGAGGCCCGTTCATGTGTGCAGGGAAAACGGGCTGCAGGGACTGCTTCAGAGGACGTATTTTAGATGTCCAGCTTCAGGTGAGACAAATCACATTCTCCAGTGCCCTTACTGAGCACAAGGGTTCTTTCAAACCCATCTGTTCAGAGATGGGTTTGCTTGTAGACCCCTGTATTTCATGAGATAAAACCCACCTTGACCAGTTGTCGGCTAGAAGACATGGAAGGCTTTGGCAGGAGGGCTAAGGGGAGACATCTCAGCAGATGCTGGGCCTGTGTATGTGAAGGCTAATCCTGGGAGAGAGCAGAGCAAGACAACCTGGCTCCTGCTTGCAGGGCAGAGATCCTGCTCTTTGGCAGCTGAGGACAGGCATGAGATTCCCGGGAACAAGGAGTAACATGGAGCCAGACGTGCAGAAACAGACTCGGTGCTCCTAGCCGTCTATTTGCCATTAACCCCTTTCCCACCCAGCGGCTGCGTTTCAGGAGCCGTATATTTGTCAGAATAAGTCACCCTCTCCCGTCACCCACACACGGGAAGGAGTCAGACCTGCCAAAACACACATTACAAGTTCTCCAGCACTTCTGAGAATCACAGGTAGCTGGCTGACATTAATTGTGCGTGCTAGGGAGATGCTCATCTAAATAACTGAGACGAATTAGCAGCATCGCCAAGGAGGCAGGAGGCCACAGGAGCTGACTTTTTTTTTAAGCACACATATGTAGTCGTCCATGCCTATGTTAGAGATGAGAATCGGACACATTTTCGCCAGCAGGAGCCTCAGTTACAGAAGAGCTGTGACTCAAAGCTCCTCTCACCTGGGGAGCCCATAAGAATGAGTGCATTTTTTCAGCATTCCTGGTGTGGTTTCTACTTCAAAATTACGTAACTGAACCATGAAATCACAGAAATGCTCTTAAATGCCATCTGTCAGAAAATAAAGTCAATAATCGGCCCTACAAAAGGACATCTGAAAGAATAGTTAAAGAAAACTTGCAATTTTTAAACACCAACTCTAGTATCTTTGTTTATTCCATGCATGCCAGCAGCAATTTAAGTTTAAAAAACAGTAATTTTAGGCCAGTCCAGATACTGTGATTCACCACTATGAATGATTTTGCCTCTCACAGCAAATCAGAAAGCAGTGTGAATAGCTCCAGTAAACCCTGACTACTCATTTCACAGATTTATCTTTGCGTGTTGGTCTCCAACAGAAAAAATAATGTGAAGAATTAAAGGAAGAGATCGGAAGGCAGTGATGATCTCAAAATGTATTTACTCCTGGTACCTGCCCGGGAGCACCCACAGCTCCTTCCTGCTCGTCACCTGTCCGCTGTGTTTTTCCATGTCCCTGCACACTCATGCGAGACGGAGCATTCCTGCTCCGACAATTGCACAAACACAGCCCAACTCAGGTGCCAGGTACAACTGCAAAGCTTTGTTTTGGACAAATTCTGAACCCTGTTTTCTTTTCGAAACAGAAGCGTGAAGTAAGAGAGACATCATTTTTTCCAGCGAAGTGGAAATCAGTGCATCTCAACACCCAGTTAGCACATCTGGGGTTTGACCTAACTCATTTTTTAGGTGACCCAAGAAGGCAGCCAGAGAGGCTGCCTGCTAATGCCTGTAGGAGAGCTTCATCTTCACCGGCCTCTGAATGCGGCTCCACGTGTGCAGCACTTCTGCAAATCAGCCGGAGCCATTTTTCAAAAGTTCTATTTGTCACAGCACACATGGCCAAAAAGCTCACATTTGGTGATAAATATACATCAGCACGAACACTGCCCTGAATGCTCTTTCTCTTCTACATATGCCAAGAGATTTTCAGCCCTGCTTGAGGAAAACTATGATTTTTCTGCAACTCTTTAACTGCTTTCTGCAGTGGTCTCCCCTTTGTACCATATGTAAAAGTACGCCCCGGAGTTACCCACTTAAACAGAGATTATGTGAGAACTTTCAACTGGCTAAGCCACTTTTTCCAAGAGTTGAATGGAGACGCGTCTTTATTTCCACGGTCTACCATAAACGAGAACGGCGAGTGCCCCCGAGACCAGCAGGTTTAGCAACGATGAGGAAAGGGGGTGACACGTGCCCTCCAGGAGCTGTACGGCACGGCCGGTCCCCAGGGCTGCAAAGCACTGCCCTTGGTTGGAGACGCTGCATCTCCTGGCTGCCGGGCACCGTCCCGGCGCGCTGGGGCTGGATCCTGCACTCCCTGTTCTGAACTTCTCTGCAGACTATTCTGTCATGGGAGAAACGTCGCTGATTCGTTTTGCCCCCCTTCTGTAAGTATTTACAAGCCACAACTAGCAGACTCCAAGCACTCCGAGGGAAGCATGCACAGACTGTACAGGTACCAGACGCCGCAGGGCATCTCGTTGAAAAGCTCGGTCCGACTCTGCCTGGTGTGTGCTGGGTCCTGGTGGTGTCCTGAAATGGCTGCCAGGGACGAAGGGCTTTGCACCCGCGCTGCTCCTTGTCTCATGGCCGGCCAAGTGACCGCCTAACGTGAGCCTTGCTGCTGGGTCTTTACAGGGGGAAAATTACTCCAGCTAAGCCTTTTCCAACTGGAAATGATTATCCCTTTGTTCCTACTGAGGGTGCTCCTTGGCCAGCAGCCCAGACACCACAGGTAATGGTCGCAAGAGGAGGTGCCACAAAGACATTGGCATTTCACTGCGGGGCAGGAAAAGGGGGAAAGGCTCTATCTGAGATCCCAACACAAACAGCTCAGGGTAAGCCCATTTGTCAGAGTGGCAAGTGACCTTTTCTGTTCACCTGTGATTAAAGAACCAGATTTGTTCATTAAGGCCAATAAACCAAATTAAGACAGCTGGGTGCAGGGGATTCAAGCAGCTTTTGCCATCCCACTCCTTGAACTCATCTTATTAGAGCAGCCTGGGAAGTGGAAGGAGTAACTCGGGGCAGGTCAGGGCAAAGCAGTTTTAAATCTGTGTCTCTCGACCCGTTGTTAATCATCTATTCTCTTTCTATAAATGAATTTGGAATGTGGAGCAAATCATACTAAAAGATTTCTCCTCCTTGCTGAATACTTCAGGAGCTTTAAGGAATTCAACTTAGGAGCACTGCCTCATTCAGGGCTGGTGATTAGTTCCACCGTGGAGTGCACTAGACAAGACAATAAGTGGACGACAGACACAGTGATTCATAGATTACTCTGCTGAGAGTTGCAGGTGTTTTAGGATCGAATGAAAGGAAAGGAGGCTGGGTCGGTTCTCAAACTGCCTTCCTGCTAAAGGATTAGCACGGCTAACTCACAGTTATTAAAATTGCTTTCATAAATGTAGAAGTTGAAGTTTTCCCTTCCCTCTAATGTCTTTCTCTGCCCCCTCCTCCACCTCCTCTTTCCTGGTAGAAGCTGCAGACGTCTCATACGGGTTTAGCGTCGGCAACTGCTCCAAAGTGAAAGCGATTTGCTGGAGAAGGGGGCTGGATCCGCGCCTGGGATAAACAGGAAGAGTTCCCTGATAACCCTGTGCCGAAGAAAGCGGTCTGGGTCCTAAGAATGGGTCTTTTAACTGAAACACCCAAACTTTTGTTGCTTCCTAGAGACCACTGAGTGTTATAAGACACGTGCACCTCCTTAAGGTTGAGGTCTGTACGGGTAGCGTCCCTCTCGCTGTGAGCACGCAGCACGAACGCTGCTGTGCTGGAGGACCCCGGTCCCGCAGAGAAGCAGCACGTTGAGCAGCACGTTGTGCCGCTCGCCAAGCCGGCCAAGGGTGCCGGGTCTCCCGAGGGTGCTGCTGGCAGGGCCTGCGGGCAGTCCTGGGAGCAGGAGGCGGCCTCGCTCCACCAGGAGCGCAGCCTGAGGGAAAGAAGTGCAGCTTCACGGCATGGCCTGCTCAGGGAAGCAGCAGCGAGCTCGCACGGCCACAAGCACAAAGGTGGCAGCCCCTCTTCGTCGGCGTGGTCAGGGAAGGGATTCACACATTCCCAGCAAAGGTTCACAAAAGTTTCCACCTTTTCCGCAAAGCAAAGGTCAATATCTCTCCACCACCTTCCAGAGCATCCATCGCTGACGTTTTCCCTTCCAGCCAAACCCGCAAGCCAAGCCTTGCATTTGTGCCCTGCATTTGTACAGGCGAGCCCTTGAGGAGCAAGCCACCAACGTACTTCTAAACGTGGTGCTCAGAATGGCTGTGCAAATCCCACATTTCATGCATCAGGGGGTGTTTTACATTTTGGCAAGAAATGAAAGTCACCTAGGCAGCAATTGCCATAATAGAGTGATGAGTACAATAGAAAGACGTTTGCAGTGCTAAGCATATAGAATTGATGTGTCTGGTTTGGAACAGCTTCTGTGCAGCAAGACATGTAGTTCCCATGCGAAAGTGATGTTTTCAGTGACTACGATGCACATTTCGAAAAGTTCAATAGTATGCTCTGCTGTTCTACGGTCACAGCCTAAATTAGGAACTAGGAAGTGCTGTTAATTAAAAAGAAATACGTGTAAACTGCCTATTATGATTATGGCATTGCAGTTCTCTAGGATTTAGACGTTAGCAGATGCCAAGCATGTGAAAAAAACCCTCTTCAGTGTATCTGTTGACTCACAAAAGATGCACTGAACGGAATGGACAAGCAATGCCAACAACATGGTTAAATTACTATACCCACATCTTTCACTTTTATAAACATATATAAAGCAGAGCTTTGTTTTCATCTTTGGTATTTGGCGGATTAATCGTTTTTAAATCAATTTTCCAGTTCTGCCATGCTCTTTAAAGAAGATTTTATATAGTATTTTTGCTCCCTGTAGAACTCTAGCTCTTTGTTTTCTTCCCCTTCTTTCTGCACAAGTGGATCTGGATCCACGCACGCAGACTGGGGCTCGCGTGCCCTGCGAGAGGCCCCCGCGCCGCAGGAGCCTGGAGCCGCGGGGACACGGCGGCCCCGCCGCGGCCGGGGCGGCTCGCAGGGCACCGGGCGGCCGCCCCCCGCCTGCTTTTCTGGCAGAATTCACCAGGTCGTGGAGCACGAGCGGCCTCGAGGGGATCCGCAATGGCGGCAGGGCCTTTACAAGCTGCTGAAGAGCCTCCACGCCGGGGCCTGGCGCAGGGGCGGGGAGCACCACGCTGCTCCTCGGCGCGGCCACGTCGGCTGCCTCAGGTTTTACACAGGCGGTTGCCACAGAGGGCCGGGCACGGCCAGAAGGCAGCGATCCCGCAGGGCGGGCGGCAGCGGGGGGACACAGGGGTAGCGGGGACACGGCCGCTTCCCCGCCACGGCCTCGCCAAGGGCTGGCCGCTGCCACCACAGAGCCCGACCAGGCGTTTCAACAGGCCCTTCAGGGCCGACCTCAGCGGGACTTGAGGACTGTCCTCAGGGCACTTTGCTCTGGTGTGGGGCGGAAGGCTCCGTGCTGTGCACAGAGCTGTGAACTAATACTGCTAGAAAGAAAAGCCATAGAAATATTACTAAAAGGCACAGTAAACCACTGTAGTAAGATTATTTAGTGCTAAAAGTACTTCAGGCTGACCCAGGGTATTAGGTATTTGCCAAATAAAGTGCATTTCCCAGGCTCGCCGGGCAGAAGCCGCGAGCGCGTTGCAGCCCGTCCTACACCTGAGCTCTGCAGCAACCGCGGGCTGTCCTGGCTGGGCACGGACAGTCCCCAGCCCCTTTTGTCACTCCCAGCCTGAGCCCCACTCCCTCACCTGCCAGAAACCCTCAGAAAACGCTTGCATTTTGTCATATCTCATTAAATTGAAATATTTCATTGACCTGCTGGGAAAGAATAATAGCAAGCTGCGTTTCAAGGTGATCTGCCCTTCCAAACATAATCTGCAGCTAACTAATAATTAACCAGCTATTTATTGGTCAGTTAATTTTGCTGAAGATACGAGGTTCCAGGCTATGCGTTAGTGAGGAAGTGCTACAGGGCCTTGCTCCCCTGGTAATTAAGCTCAGGCGAAAGGCTGTTTTGGCCAACCCTGCTAACCTGGAAGCTCCAGGTCGCCGCTCCTGCCTGGCTGCAGCCCCTGCAGCTCCTGCGGAGCCCGGGGGGATGTTGGTAACGAGGTGCCCTCGGGCACCTCCATCCTGCTGTCCCATCCCTGGGGGTGCCAAGGGCCGGCTCCCAGCGGAACCTTCCCTCGTGGAACCGCGTCCTGGGGCAGCTCCGCAAGCAGCCGGCGCGGTCGGAAGTTTCGCTGCCGCTCGGGACGGTGTCACCCCCGGGAAGGCACCGTGGGGCCCCTCCTGCAGCGGGGCCGGGGCTCTGCAAGGCGCCTGCACGGAGCAGCGGCATCAACGGGCGCTTTGTCCCCGGCACACGTTTTGCGGAGCGTATCGAGGAGAAAATGGAAAAAAAAATACAGCACGGTGTTTCTAATAAACTAAGAGAGAAAGTTTTTTGACTTTCATGATGTACACATGGCCGTTAATTTCAATGTCACATTATGATTTTTGGCTGAGCCAACAGTATGTATGTATGTATGGAAGCAAGCAAAACAAATGCATTTTGTATTCAAATTTATACAACTCCATACATTTTTATGCTGTTTATTTGAAAATTAATTTTGGCTTAGGCCTTAGAGACAGCAAATGTTGTCAAGATTTGAGGGCTACCTGAAAAGCCTTGGGGACAGCATTACCCTTATGCATAAGAAACAGCAAAATAAAATAAAAATAAATGAATTTCCAAATACGTCATGGCTAATCCCTTGAGCTGACCTACAAATGAATTATAGAAGGTTTGCTACAGGACTGAGTAGATCTTGTGATTTCACTGAGAGATTTATCTTATTTTCCAACTTATTTTCATATCTTATTTCCTTTTCTTTTAGAATTAGACTGTAAATAAAAGAGCTAAGACTGAATGAAGCTCCCTTTCACCACACTCATATTGGATTGATAAATTAAAATGGTGAGATGAGTTTTGTATGACCCATCCTCAAGGATTTGGGAAATTTAGCCGATGCAAAACAAGGCATTAATTTGGAGAGGCCTAGCTACTTACAATGCTTAGTATTCTGACAATGATGAATGGCATCATTCCAAGCAAATGGTAATTTCACTTTTTGTGACAGTACTTTAGAGCAAAACCGACTTTCTTCACACAAAGAATTTGCAATCCTATTGAACAGAGGCTGTACCTGAATATCAGAAATCCTTCATTGTTTAAGTATCATCTGATATTCTTGATTGGCTCCAGACTGAAGGTTGCAGTTGAATTAGGGAGAACGGAGGTTAAGTCCTAACCTTGAAAGATTTAGCAGCCATTGAAACACTGCCTTTGGGCACTTATTGGCCTGTATTTATCAAAAAACTTTTCAATTCAATGAGGGGAGGGAGAAAACACAAAACTTGTCACATTCATCAAGTGAAGCCACTGGAAAGACATCTACAGAAGAACACCCAAAAAGCATAATCTTTCAGAAGAGCTGATAGAAATGGTAATTGGATGGGATGAAGGATAATACTTCTAAAGCAGGGGTAGCAGAGAATATAACTAAAAAATCAAGGTCAGAAGAAGAGAATGTATCCTTTTCTACTTAATAAAACTTACATTTGGCTTTTGTGTAATGAAAAAATATTCCAGGTACCATCTGTATTTTTTTTTTCTGCATAAACACTTCTAAGCGAAAACAGGATTAAGGACAATCTGGGAGCAAGTTTGCTCTCTGCATACGTGCAGCGAACAGAAAAGCATTGTTAGCAGATACAATTAAAAAAAAAAAGAAAACAGCTTCAGGACTTCCCTATTACTTAAAAATGTGGCTCAGCCTTCAGAAACACAGAGAGCATCTTTAAAAAAAGCATATCCCCGAGGTGCTCAAGAGCCCTCTTCTATGATTGGCAAAGAGTACTAACATTGTCTCCTAAATAGGGAACAGAAATGATGAATCATAAAAACTTGATTGCACTTCTTCCTGCCTCCTTACTAACAAGCTAATCAGAGGCTACGAATCAAGTGTCATGTGTAAACGGATGAGTTGTACATGGATACTATATTGTCCCATTTTTATCTCGCGCAAACACCTCCGGGCTGAACTTTGAAGGCTTTTGGCACATTTCGCAGGGTTTGTATCAGGGGTGCTATCCAGCTGGTGAAGAAGGGGAAATACTGAAGTGCTGTGTCGCTCTCCTCGGCCGAGCTGCGCGGATGCAGGTGTCTCCTTACTGACGAAGACAGCAGCTAAGGGGAAAAAAATCTGCAAAAGGTCAGTATGTGCAGGCACAGCACAGATAGATACTGCAGCCTGGGCGCCCTAAACAGTTAACAGAAGCAGCACCTACTACCAAAACATCCTCAGAAGTAACAACAGGAATGAAAGTACACATGAAAGCATTTGTTAATTTTCCATAGTCCAAGGAATTTGGCTATAGATGCCTATTAACCTAAGAAAGAGAGCATGATATCTGTCAAGAGCTTCCCAGGATGTAAGACTAAAGGAATATGCTGTGATTTATTCTCACCTGTCCTTTGCCAGAGCAGGCACCGTAATTTAGGGGTAAGGCATGTTTAGCGATAGCCCTGATTAATCTCTTCAAAGCGCCCTTGCTCATCAGAGAGGGCTTCTTGCTGTGAACTACCCGACAAACACCTTTGGAAACCAAAACCGCAGGCCATTCCTTTCCCCAAAACACTATATGCAACACGTAGCGGGGATAGGTCAGAGAAGACACATTAACATGTTGAAAACTGCAATGAGGGACTGTGTCTGCGAGAGACAAAAATATATAGCAGCAGCCTGAAAATCCGCAGCTCGCGGTGAGACAAACCATCTGGTCTTCAACACCTTGACATCAAGAAAGCAGTTACTGGGATGCCCTGTTGCGCCTAGGCATTTGTGGACATATGGTATGTTTTACCATTAAGTGCAAATTTCCTTACTTTTATTGTTTTCTGTCACAGCAGAGTGTTTGCTTTGGAGCGGGTTTGTTGTGTGCGCGTTCCGCGTACGTGTCACCTCCCTGCCGCCGCTCCCGCCTCGTCTCGGCCGCCCCGGCGGGGTCCCTGCGGCTGCGCCAGGGGAATCGGGGTGCTGGGGGTGCCGGCCGCCCCGCCGGAGCTCCGAGTCCCTTCCAGGGCTGGAAACGCTGCGTCCTGGCACGGAGGTTCCTGCCTGGAAACCTCCTCCCGTGCTCAAACGGGCCTTTAAATCAGCACCCGACAGGTACCTCGTTTCTCCTCCGCGAGCGCTCACGTCTGCGTGCGCTGCCTCTGCCAGGTCTCCCCACGCTGAGCACCACCCTGCGGTTGGCCCATCTCCCCAAGCACTTTCTTAAGCCTTTTATTTTCCTGTCTGAACTGGACTGAACATGTCCTTGGCCACATTTAGCTCTGGCATGAGCAGAATCAACATTGCCCCCTGCTTGCACCAGCGCTGGATTTCACTTCTTGTCCCTCACTGGTAACCCTTGGAAGGAAAAACTGAAACTCAAAGGAAAAGACAGATACTCCTGGGCAAATGTAGGACATCATTCCTAGCCGGCCGCAGCTGAGGTGAGCTCACGTATAGCTCGGTGTCTCAGGAAGAGCCAAGGAAGGACTTTTCAGGACATGGCCCATTAAGTGCAGCGGCAGGAACAGGATGGCTGCGGTCCACGCAGTAATGGTGAGACTGGAAAGGTTACTGTGCTCGTGATGAAAGAAAGAGGCATTTATAAGATCGGGGCTTTTAGGTGCAATCTGATTACAAAGTCAAGAAAAATAAATATTCATAAGCTATAAAAAGGAAAACTAACCTCTTCCACCCACAACAGAAAAATCAGGAAAATTCCTCTATTGCCTGTGATTTCTCAGAGCCAGATCCTAACACCCCATCTCAGCCATCCCCACAGGTGACCTCTGATAGCAGCGCAGGAGTCGAGCAAGCGCCTCAGCGTTCGGCCCTCGAATGGGCAGTGATCGATGGCATTTTGCAGTTCACGTTTCCCAAAACACGCTGAAAGTGTGAGCTTAAGCCTTGGCTACAGCATGCTCGATGGGAGTGAAGCAAGCAGGTCATTGTGTGGGGCTGTGCCGGGTGCCTTTCCAAAAAGCCTGTTCTGTGGGAAATCGCTGAGTTAATTACTGCACGGCATAAAAGAAGCAAATTTTACAATGATTTCATCGGGCTTCTATGAATTTATTTATCTGCTTAATGCCACGTGTTTTGCCGTCCGTTCAAGCAGCTACATCACTGCGGGGCAAAACCACTGAAATTCCTGGGGACCGTGGGCTTATTAATAACCCACTAAGCAACATTTTCATCTCTGCCACATATGAAGCCTTGCTGCAGGACATTGCGCCTTAATGACCATTATTTAATCAGCAGATGAAGAAGCCCTTAAAGCTGCACTGGCAGATTTTGAACTTGATCTTCTCTCATTCACTGTCATGCAAGACCAGATAAATGACAAGTATTTCGAGAGTCTGCAAAGGCCCTTTAGAACAGCTGCACAGTCTTCACCCCTTCTTTGCAGCAGGTTTCTCACTTAAGAAAAAAACACGCTTCATTACATCGCCTCTTACTTGAGCTGCAAGGGTCTATTCAAGGAAGATAAGCCTCTTAGAAATGAAGTAGCGTTGAATTTAGGTTTTGAGTGACAGGAGGAAGGTTTATCCATTCAGCAGACAATACTGCTTTCTCCGCATTAATCTAGGAGGCGGACAATGATCTGTTTTTAAGGCCGCATCTCATCTCTTTCCCACAGCAGAAGGTGATTAGAGTTAGGAAGCAGGGACTGTGAAAGAAACCGGAGCGCTATCTCTGCGGCCCTCCTGTTTCCTGAGCGGGCAGGAGGGAAGTTCTCGGCCAAGGGCATCAATCACAGATTCACAATCAGGATGTGCTGCTTTATCAGGCGCTGGCCGTAGCCTGGCAGGTGAGGGCACCGACACGGCGGCCCTGGCAGAGTAAATCATTGTTATCTCTGCAGATAAAGACACGGACACGAGGGAGAGACTTTTCAGAACTCTGCCCGTCTCCTGTCCATTACACGCTGTGCACAGGGGGAAAAACCTTCCCAGGACCAACCCACGGCAGGTAATAAGTGTCAGAAAATACTTTTCGCTAAGCGGCCCGTCCAGGGATCCCGTATCAGCTCGGGGCGTCAGCGTTTCCGACGGCCGCCCTCTGCTCACCCAACAGCAGCGCTGTACCGGCAGGGCAGCTCCCATCAGATGTCTCCGGGCTCTTACAAAAGAGGGCCACATTGTTCCTATTTTGCAGAGAGGGAAACTAAGTAACCGAGAAGCAGATTTGCCTGAGCCCGCAGCAGCGGGATGGAAATTGAAGCCAGAAATTTTCACTCTGGCCTTCCTCCCCGGGATCTCCTGGCATACGGCACACAGCCGAACCTACCCGGAGTACACGCAGGTAGCTGGCAGCCCAGTGACCATCACCTTGATAACATCTGAACACACATAAACTTTACGCATCTCTGCTGTTTTCCACAGCCAAGGAGCAGCCTGTGCTTTCGGCCAGCTCTGCAGCAGCAACAATTTGTTGCTGGGCCCCACACAAGGCTCGTACCACCTCAGTCTGCTCCGAGTCCTGGCATTTTCCCTTCTTTTCTGAAATGTGCATCCCCAGCTGCCAGGCGGGAGCGTTTGGGGGCACTTGAGCTCCCCAAGCACACACGCACGGACAGACAAGGTGCCGCGCGCGACGCGCGGACGCAGCAGCGCGTTCCCACCGCGGGGCCGCACGCGGACGGGGCAGCGGGGCCCTCGGCAGAGCGGGTCGGCAGCGCCCAGCACGGACGCGTCTGCCCGGCCGAGGGAAATCGCTGGAGCCGCAGGCTAACTCGGAGCCACTATGGCTGTGTGGAAACCCCTGTGCCCACTGTCACAGGCACAGGCTGAATAACCAGGACATTTCTGGTGGCTTCCCGGGGCAAAGCGAGGGGCAGGCATGGACCAAGGCGGCCGCAGGAACCCGGCCAGGGCTGGCCAGGGAGGCCACGCTCCGGCCTTTGGCACCCTGCTGTACGAAGCACCAGGATTCATACATGTCTTTTTTACTTCCTCTCATTTTGCAATATGTAATGTTTTAATTTATCCCCCGCTTCCCTGCACTCAGGTGAACGGTTTAATGGCGCAGTTCGTTTTGGAAAGTGAAGCGGGATCAAGCCCGACGCTGAGGGCTATCGGAAGCCGCCAGCGGATACCGGCACCCAGAAAGCAAAGGGACAAACAGGCAAATCCGAGACACTGGCACAAGCTGCCTGGGGAGCTGCTTAAAGCAGAGCGAGCTGTCCTAGGTCTGGGGGAGCTGAGTGGCAAAAACAAAACAAAACAAAAAACTTCCTACAAGTATGTCTGCCATTTTACGTAATACTCTGGGGACGCTGCTTTTAAATAAGCAAACTCTCCTTTAACACAAAGAGCATTTGCTGCCCCACAAGGACTTTGTTCTGTCTCCGAGCAGAGCAAGCAGAGGGAATCCCTTTTCTCCGCCAGCCGCTCTGAATAACTGTTAAGGGGCGACACAGCAACCTCCATTTCTGCTAGCGACAGCGCGCGGATGGCAGCGCTCCCAAACACAGCCCCGTCCCGCGGGTGCGGAGCGCAGCGGCACGTCCCCCTCGCCCCTTTGTGCAGCGCGGGGACCGCGCGGCTCTCTAGGGCTTTTTGTGGTTCTTATCTGGGCGCCTCGGGATTCCCCAGGCGCCTCTGCCCCAGCACAGCGCGCGGGGCAGTGCGGGGTCCCCGCGGCTCCCAGGTGCGAGGGGTTTGCGCACACATTTCTGGTGCTCACCAGAGCACGGCTGCCTCGCCCGGCCAGCGCCGCTTTCCCGCTGCTCCATCCCAAGTCGCTCCCTTTCTTTCTCTTTCCTCATTTCTCTGTCCTTTTTTTTTTTTTTTAAGGCGACTTAATTGCTTCATTTCAGATGTTATGTTTAACCTCAGGAAATGGTCCTATAGACATGGCAAACAACTTTCTGGTTGTTTCAATCAGTGTCGTATTATAAAGTCGAGCCCGTTAAGAATCCGATTCATTTTCTTGCGCTGTCATCTTGATCCTATTTGACCGTCTGGGGAGCAGAGGCGCTGGCCGGCCCCGCGTCGCGGAGGGGGGCAGCAGCGCCCGGCCGATGTGTTGGAGACACTGAAAGTTTTCATTTTGACTCCTTAATGAGAGCGACCTTTGGCACGGGCTGATGAGTTCCATGCGGGGCCCGGTGCGCCTTCTGCAAGCGCTTGACACCGCGCGCAGCTCCGACGGGGATGTGACTAATGAAGCCTTGGTATAAAAATAATGGGCTGCAATTGCGAGTCATTTGTGTGAAACCAAACTCCTTAAAAACTTGTCTCTGCTCACTTTCTGTTTTCTAAATGAGTCAATAATACGAATCAGATGGCTTGAAGGAATAGACCCCCAAATATTTCCTCTCTCCCTTCTATAAATTAGCTGCCATTTTGTGCAATTTTTGTTGCCTCCAGGCACGGTTTAAATTGGACTGTAGTTACTAAATTGCTGGAGCTATTGCAAAATGTGTAGGCTAATACATAATACCTTGTTTTTGTTAAATGCATAGTAACAGCTCTTCTTGTGAGGTCAAGGGGCCCAGGCTGCTACTACTTAGGATGCATAACAATTTTATGTAAAATAATGGGGAGGCCGACAGGAGCACGGGCTTCTGCGCCGAGTTTTACACAGCCCCCAAAGCAGCCATGGGGGTTGTTTCCGGCACCCTTCCTGTTCGCGGAGGCGGAGGGGTCCCGGCGCTGCGCCAGAGACCCACTCACCAAACTGTCATTCTATAATACACAAAAGACACCCTTAAAATACCTGGGGAAGACTTGAACTCTGTTACATCCATAGCGCCAATGGACGTGTCACCGACTCCTGCAACTTCAGCATCTGTATTGGTAAGTCATGGTTTTCTGAAAGCCTCAGCTCTTGGAGTCATGTAAATACGTGAGAATTTTAAATTGCTGTTAGAGGAATAAGTTTATAACATTGAAGAAGGAGACTAAAATTCTCATGCGAGCTGCTTTAGGGTTTCAAAACCTCAAAGCTAAGAAACCCATGGGCTTTTTAACTTCATGCTTCAGGGGCACCCGATTCATGATTTTTGATGGCTGGGAATGGGAAAAGTTACAACAACAGCTATGAAGCTTTCCATTAGAAACCACTAAAACCGCTTTTAATTTGTTCTGACTACTGTCTGGTGACAAAGCCCGTGCTTGCTAACTTCCCTCACATAACCCGCATCAGCTCTTCTAAATTCCTCCCTCCCCGCAAGGCCCATTCCATCGTATCCAACCCCTGGGATGGACCAGAGGAAGCAGAGCGGCGCTGCGTGCGCGCCCGCGCCGTGCGGGCGTCCCCCGAGCAGGAGCCGGCGCAGACCCTGCGGATCGGAGCCCAAGGACGCGCTCCGCTCCAGGGATCGGGCACGCTGACGTGGGTGCCCAGGGTGCCCTCACGTACCCCAGCGCAGACCGCGCGCGGGAGGCTGGGGCTGGCTTTGGCGAGCAGCTCCCCTGCGGCCCAGTGGAAGCTACGAGACAAAACGGATGTAACGGAGCGCTCAGTCACCGCTTGCCGATGCCACCTCGCCCTTGGGCGCATTTGCAAAATTTCCCTCTCCGTAATAAAAAATGGCGCTTCCCATGGCCAGCAGTGCCGTGGGTTGGTGCCAGGCAGACGCAGAGGTTATTATCTGTTCAGTGCCCTCCTTACCCAGGTGAAGGTGGCGTTCGGCTAAGCTGCATTTCCAGGAGGAAGCTACAAGGTTTTGCTGGTCACTGTTTTGCTGCCCAGAGATGGTTTCTTTGTGGGAAGTTTGCTTACACAAACCTGCTCTGTTAGATGGACTCGGCTACCCTGGAGAGATATAGCCCGCATTTATATCTTCCTTTTCCTACATAAAGGAATAAATCCAGCAGCATCAACATTTTCCCATCACAGGGGACACAAGAAATCCTCCCACATGCAACTCTGCAGCTGCTACTGGAGATGGGAGGTCTCGCAGCCTGCTCGTTGTTGTCTTCAGCCAAGAACCCACTAACAGGTTTGCATTACACCTAAGGCAGCGGGCACCCGGCTCGGCCTCCTGGCCCTTAACCACTGAGGGGACCTCGTGGCCAGATGAGCCTAGAAACCAAACGTTCAGGCCGCTCGAGTTGGACAAGATAGATCTTTGTGGCCACGCTTGGGAAAACTCACCTGCAGGGAAAGTATTTCGTATTTGCCTAGTTCAAAGCCCTCGTATTTTCCTTTAAAGCGCGCGGTATCTGCCCTGGCACAGAGCGGGTCGCTGGCCGCAGCGTCCAGCTCGGCATTTGCTGCCCTCTAACTCCACCTTTGTTTGTACTGGCTCAGGTCTCATTTGCAGATAACTATTAAGTTACATAGTGCACATATTTTTGCGCCCTAGTGAGCCACGGTGTAGATGGTAGCTAGGCATAATTTGCAGTTTTGGTGCAAACAGATAATTAGACATCCCCTCTTCCAGCATTTTTGCCAGCAGCTTAGAGTGGGTGCAAAATTACTAGGTTAAAATTGCACCTTACACCTTGACAACGGCTCTGAAAAGGCTGGTCCTAGGACATTAAATAGTAGATAAATATATACGCAGGCAGGAAGAGAACGGTGTAAGCTAGCTGGGATTCTTTTTAATATATCTCCTTAATTCAAGGGGTCCATTATATGTAATACTCAAGAGGGGAAAAAAAGGGCTTGTACTGACGTGTGCGGGAGGGGGGGTGTTATGGTTTAGGTACCAACTTTCCTTTTTGCTCACACAAGGGCTAATTCATAGGTTAAGTGGAGGATTATAGATGATAGAAACGCAGCAGCCCTTTTCCTTTCCCTCGTGTTTTTCATATAAATAGAAAGAAGGCTTCTCTCCTCCCCTCTGCAAAAGTGTCAGGATTTCCAAAGCCCTGTGAGAGGACCTGCTATTTCTGTCACTCCACTACCTGCTGTCCCTTTGTCCCCACAAATTACCTCATATTTTAGCTCGGACAAGAATAATTTACAGCCTCAGAAGCGTTCCTAGGACGTACTTCTAGGATATACCTTTCCTAGGATATACTTCTGTAAGGAAAGCCTGGACTCTAACCATGTCCGGGTAAACGTGAGCTATCAGCAGTCCTGCTATCGGCAATTCCCAAGAGTTTTGTGCCCTACTTCGAGGGAAGCAAATGAAGCCCTGTGCAAGATGTCCCTGGCGGAGCAGCACCCGGGAACCCGCGGGAAGGCCGGAGCTCCGAGCGCGTTCGGTCAGCGGGAAGGAGCGGGCAGGGCCGAAACGCGAGCGCCGTCCGGGCACCGGCTCCCCCTGCACCCAGCGGCGCTGCCCCTGCAGAGCAACCTCTTCTCGGAGCAGCGGAGCTGCAACCAGCGAGCGAGCTCTTCAAAACAAAAGAAAATTAACTGCGGAGCCTCAAGCTGCCAAGTCTCGTGCCGACAACAAACTGAAGTGCGTGAAGCAGCAGGGCTGCTCGCACCCCCGGGCCACCGAAGGGGGTTCGGTGGGTCCGGCACAGGGAGGTCCCCTCGGCCACGCGCTGCGGGCCCTGCGCCCTGCGCAGGAGAGCGGCCCGCGAGGAGCGCAGCGCTCGTGGAGCTGCTGTTTGCTGGCATGAAAGTTAAGGCTTCCCCTTGTGTTCCAGTAACTCGAGCACTTCCCTTTGATAGTTTCCTTGTTTGTTTGCTTCAATTTTGTTTGTTTTAATGAAATGCTTGGAATTTTAGCACAGGATCTGCGAGTTGCCTTTTTTCTTGGCTCCTCCCCGCTGGAACCTTGACTCCTTCTTGCACACAGGGCTGAGACATGTTCGCTGAGCTCTTAGCGGGAGAGAGGAAACAGGAAAAAAAGCGAATTTGAAAAATGTATTTTTTGTGTGGGGTAAACGCACATTCCATACTTGTTCTGGGTAAGACGGATGGGAATCCTACATAAAAGAAGCTCTTTGGGTTTTGAAGAGTGAAGTGGGGAACCAAAAAATGTCCTTTCATGAAAAAACAGTTTAGGATCATCTATACTAGTTTTTCATGTATTTTCTATGGAAACGTTGCCAGAGCTCACAGTTTCCACCTTAGGTACATTTTCCCTAGCTAATTAAACCCTCTTTCCCCACATGACAAATGGGCCCTTCTCAGGAAAGGGCATGATTGCAGACAGGGCCCGAGTCAAAGAGGGCATTCTTGGTGATTAGACATGAAATACAGACTTTGAACATAGAGAGATTTTGAAAGGAAAGAGGGAATAACTTACTGCGTCCTTAGGGCAAAAATAATTTATGCATCCTTTACCTAAGTGAGTTTTCTCTATCTGTTTATTTTGGTTTAAAAAGTCTATTTATCTGGCTGGCTGTACTTTCGAAGATGTATTTCCCACGGCCTCCTCTTCTGTATAATGCTTGCGTGTTTTGCAAGCCAAATTCATTAGCCATAGTGCCTCAAAGACACGTGAGCCTTCAAGCAAGCTACACCTCCGCAGAAACACGGAGAAACACGGAGAAGGGAACGACGTGCAGGGCTTGGAGCTGGTGTTCAGCTCTCCCGACTGATGCAAACTCATCATGGAAGCTCAGGGCCAAACCACCAACAGGCAGGATTCAAAAATCTGGAGTCCACACTTAAAATTTAAAGTGTGAGTTTAAATATATAGAAAATACTGGGGTTTGTGCTTTAGGCCATGTTTGCAAGCACCACTTGTCAGCAAAGGGTGCTAGAAACAGACCTCTGTAACTGAAAGCTGAGATTCCCCTGAAATAATTTGAGTCCAGCAGCTTCAAGAAAAGTCCATGATGTCATGAGAGTTGGCCAGATTCTTAACTCCTGATTTATTAAATAATCATGAGTCATCAGACGTCTTGGACAATTCCCCTGCAAACCCCTGAGGAGCACTAGGCTGATCCGGGGAAGGAGGTGGCTTTTCCCAGGCCGGGCCAGGTGCAGATGGACACGGGGCAGCACCAAGCGGCACCGCGTGCGGCCCCAAATTCCTCCCCGAATTCCTGCCCTCTCCAGCTATCAGCACCGCCTCCTATTGCCCTTCCCAAGGCATTTTCCATGCAGAGGTGTCACCGCCTGGAGCTGGTGGCCTATGGGGAAATGCTCAAGGTTTTGTCTTGCCGCCAGAGAGGTCACTGAGCATCAGGAAACAGCAAGATTTGAAGTGACGACCTGGGACGCCAAACAGGGCAGAGACGAGGGGGAACCACGTACGTTCAGCTCTCACCCAGAGCCCAAGGACCACCATCATTTTCTTATACAGTGTGGTATAAGTAAGTACAGTAAGTACTGTATTATTTATACAGTAACTACTCCAGCTGAAATGTGAGATTGGTGTGAGCAAAAGAAAACAACCCTATTCATCCTATATTCCAAGGGATTTCCGTACAGGACACTGCTTGCTCGGGCTCCACAGACAACACTTGCACCAGAGAACAGGGAAGGGCAGTTCACACTCACTGCTGCCCCGTGGGCTCAGGCCACGCGCCCTGCCTCGGTTTCCCTGTTTTGAAGAAGTCTCATAAAGACCTGTACCAACTCTCAAAAGAAAGACTGTGGAAGTGTGGGGGGTAAATACTAGACTGTGAATTCTTTAGGGAAAAAGAAAAGCTTTCATTTTCTATCAGGCATTAAACTACCCATTAAAGGATCTGGTGCTTCGTTAAATAAGGAAGCAAAATCGCTCTGCTGCGTGGCGTGCCCCTACTGAAGCCGTAAGAAGCAACTTGGCGCATGGAGGCTCGTAGCGCAGCAGCTGCTTAGGAAAAGCTGCTCTCGCACTGATGTGAATTTATTTTAAATGAAGGGCTGAGGGTTCTTGGAACTCGGAGGCTCCCCATGGCTGTGCTGTTCTTTTCCTCCAGCTGCAAACAGCCAGCTGAGCCCCCCAGAAGGCATGGGAGCTGCACAGAGCACAGCCACCTTAGGCTCCTGCTGCAGCACGGGGGAGAAGCGGAGCTCATGGGGCTGCTCCTTTTCCATGTGCATTTCCAAGGGGTTCCAGCGTGAGGCCGGCAGTGCCTGCACCACCTGTGGCACCTTTCCCCGGAGATCCTGTATTGCTCTTCCAATGAGCTGTTACGTTTTCCCAGGGGGAAAGACTGCTTGTTTCCCACCCCAGCGTATCCCCAAAGAACCTTGCTGGCTTTTCCCGTTGCAGCGAGGGAACGAGATGCAAACCGGGGGAGGATCCGGAGCGGCCCGCGGCGCTGCGGGACGCCCAAGGCAGGTGGCAGTGCAGGTAGGTGACGGAGCAGCCCCGGGAGCTGCCGAGGGACAGCAGAGCCAGCCCTGCGGAACCGGGACCCGCCGCCGTCCCCGCTGCCACCCGGGCTGCTCGCGGGAGCTGGCGCCGCTCACACGGGCAAAGCGCGGCAGAATTGGGCCTTAATTGCAAAAAACTGCACTGCTCACCAATAGTTACCTAATTTAGCAGAATACATTACCTCTCTGCTTCATAAATCTTAATTAAAGCTGTTAGTTTTCCTATTATACGATCAAGAAACGCCCCATTAAAGTTAAGCGGCTTCTCCGAGTAATTATATACATTATATGGTGTGAGTGTAAAGATGTATATAACATTCCACGTCCAATTATTTTGCATACCCTGAAAAGCATTATCTATTAAATAAAAAACTTGCAGAGTTTCATTAATGCATGATTTCTTAATCTCCCCAAAGTCCAAGCTGTCCCACAGGAGTATATATACTCAATGTTGGCTCCTTATAATACAATTTAATGCTCACAAACACAACTAAAGTATTTAAGCATTTACAGAGGTTGTCATAAGTGCTTTTCTTATTTTTGATCAAATTCAAGTCTACACTTAATACTGTTAACTGTACTTATTTAATTTCAAAACTCAAGAATCCAACCTCAAAAATTTATAACAATATAAATTTAGTTACATTGCTATAGGATATGTATGCTACTGGGAAACCATTTTTCAGTGAGATGTGTAGAAGTCCAGGATCTAAAAGGAGTTATTCTTAAAAGTAAGCATTATTTCAAATAAACCTTGTCAGATTTCAAATAATATTTTCCTATTCGTCTGCAAAATGATTTTATAATTTTTAGTAGTATATTTCAAGACAGTGCTAAATGCTATGAAAAACCAAATACATTTTAATTGTGCTTTCCCTTTTGATGAGAATTTCATGTAAATACTGAACAAATATTGAACTGAGACATTGCAAATATCTTAAATATATTATTAACCAAAGCACTTCATTTCCTAGCAACTGGCTAGAGAATGAAATTTGGAAAATTATTCTTAGCTCCCCGAAGACACTGAATTTATTGCCTTACCACATTAACAATTAAAAGGTATATGCAAGATGTTAGATGTTAAAATATAATGGAAGAAACTTAACATCTGCTCATATGAGGCAAGGAACCAACTCCTGCCCTTAAAAGTAACCTAATCGCGCTCACAAGAATATAATATTCTACTTTTAAGTAAGATATTGTTCACAAACTGCAGAGTCAATCAATCAGGCACATAAAAAAGGAGGAAAAAGAGAAGCACTGAGAGCAGCAGCCCCAGCTGATGCTGATAATCTTTGATCCAATAGAGTTTAATATCATCCTTCAGAGCTGACAGTACATTATTAATTGAAACACTGGGGCTGAACTGTGTCCTCTTCGCTAGCAATCATAATACAATTATATCCCATAGGCAGAAATACTATTTCCACCTCTGCCCTCCAAAAAAGTAATCTACAAAGTGGGGTAAAAATGTGTGAAAGTAAATAGTGAAGCAACCCCTATTTGTGATATCTGTACTGGGAGGTCCGTAAATCATAATGACCATTCTGAAGAAACGGATAGAGAAATGAGAATTTCGAAAGGATTATTTTTATATAATACATAGTGAAAACATTTTGGATGACTTGATTTCAAACTATCTGGCTGGAAGTCTTTTTCTAAATTTTTTTTCCTGCTTTTAATTTTTGCACAGATGTAGCTATATAAATAACAGTATTTCCTGGAATCCCTGAAACATCAAACCAAACATTTTCCAATATTAAAAGATTGCATTCCACTATGTCATTACCACTTAGAATAGTCTATAAATTCATTGACCGAAATGTTTCATAGCAATGCCTGATCTTTCATATACCTTATTTTTATTAATAGAAAAATCAGCCTCTTCTGCAACATTAGCACGTTGCCCTTTCTAGTAAAGCGTATCAAATCACATTAGGGAAAAAGTTGCCAAGTCAAATGGAAGCTTGGTGCCAGTTTTCTTTTTTTCTCTTTCTTTTTTTTTTTTTTGAGAGAGAGAGAGAGCAAGAGAAGGGATTAAATTTCTTACTAAACTTGTGGCAACGAACGTAAAATATAATAATCCTTTAACATTCCTATCATGATTTTGGTCCTAGCGCTTAAACCAACAGAAGACTGAAGGAGTTAATGGTTTAAGATGTGCAATAATTCAGAAAGATACGTTGGGTGATTTTCAATGTAAGTTTTTTGAAAGATGGACTCTGGAGCGGACAGATCAACTTTGCAAAATGGAGCAGGAGGGGAGAAAAAAAAAGCGGTTTTCTACAACCAATCAAACCAAATGCCAGAGTAGAGGGCAAAGGGATATGGAAACTGAGAAGATAGACTTCCAAGTCCTTTCCTGAAAGTGCTTGGATTTTGAGGAGAGTCCAACACTGCCTGACAAAAGTGTCTTTGTGCTGCGACACTGGGGAGAACGAAGGAGAGCTCGGGAAACCTAATGAAAACAGGCCAAGCCTTGTACATTAGACCCCATGGAGAACTTTGAATCACACGAGCTGCAGACAAGCCCCGGGTATGTAATGCCAAATTAAAGACCACCAAATACGGGCGGCATCGGAGCAGCAGCAGGGAGATGTGCGGGCAGCACGTGGGACACCCCGGCCCGGCAGCGAGCCCAGCCGGGGGCCGCGGCAGCGCCCGGCGCGGGCGACGCTCATCCACCCCCGAGAACCTGCCCCAACAGAAGGAAAACAAAACACCTCCGAAAGGTCTTTTTTTATTCCTGCAACCAGCTTGAATGGCAGCAGTGTTAATGTGCATGCTGCAAAGGGGTGCCTGGCCTGCAGCTCCCCTTGCGCCGTCGCCACCAGGCTGAGCGCGGATCTCCCTGTCTCCCTCACGCTCCCGGGCTGCTCGGGTCTCCCGCTTTGTTGTTTCCGTGTATCGCACGGCAGACAGTGCGTTTCACCTCACTTGCTGAGAGAAATCCTGCCCCGTGCTGGGAACAGGGGGCTCGGTCAGCGCGGCGCGAGCTTCTCGCTCTGCCTCGCCGGGGTGCGTGCGAAAAGGCCCGGGCCAAGGCCGAGCGCTGCCCCGGGAGCAGCCGGGACAGCCCCTGCGCAGAGGCGCGAGGAGGCCGCTCTGGGCACTGCTGCAGAGGAACATCCCGTGCTCGTTAGCTGCTCTGCCCCGACGCCCCTCAGCAGGCAGGAGCTGCTGGGCGTCTTTAATGGCTCTGCATGGAAAAGATGGTTCAGGAAGGTATTCCTAAGCTTTTCGGAATGCCTCCGAGTGGTGTAGAATAATGTCACAGCACACATGCTCCTGCTGCCAGGCAAATGGGCAGAAAAAGCTGCAAAGAGTTGAACAAGGGCAGAGGAAGGACTTGCATATATCGGGCCCCAAACCTGTACTCCTTTTGCTGGTTTTATCCCAGTATTATGAAAATTACGATAGACTTGAACCTCGCAATCTTGTGATCCGGATAAAATCTCTGCGGGAACTGCATGCACCGCTTCGGAGAGGTGAAGTGCTCAACGAATGCCAAGTGGCCTTTCGGGAACACAGAAAGTCACAGCACTGGGTGAAACGGCAGCTCCGCAGCCTCCAGAGCGGCTCTGCCACCCCAGCACACTCTGCCACCCGCCCCGCTATGCCAGGTAGCAGCACGGGGAGCAGCGGGGTGCCGGGCACGCGCGGCGGAGCGCCTTGGAGCCGGGCGGCCGCGCTGCTCCGGCGCAGACACAAAGGAATGCGAGCTCTTCCTTCTCGTCTAAAGTGCCCAATTATGTCAGGCCGGTGCAAAGACGGGTGAATTTTGCCCTAAAAAACATGGAAAAATGTGCTTTTCGTTAACTTGAAATGCTCTGTCCAGCGCGTCCTGGCCAAGGAAAACTGCTGGGCACGCGGGGGTGAGGCTGCCCAGGAAGCGCCGCTGAACGCAGCACTCTCTGCTCCACGAGCACTGTTTAAAGCACAGATAGCATCTCGCCCTGCCAGGGAGATAAGAGTGGGAGCCAGCAGAAAAGAAACTGAAACAAAAGAAACCTGCGGGCCGGGTGGGGGGAATCAATGGAGCAATTTTTCACTCGCTGTCATTTCCAACATATTAAATGAGATCTTAAAATACTGGCCCAGTTTCTCAACTGGTGCAAACTGGCATCGCTCCTTAATAGTCAACAAAGCTAAGGCTGTTTACGGCCAGCAGGACTTGGCCGTGTTGAATTCAAGGATATGGCTGTAGAAAATAATTCACACCCGGGGTTGCCATATCGCTGGCACTCACACGGGCGCGTTCCTGTGCTATCCACAGGGCCATCTCCAGTTTCAAACACCAGCAGGCAAAAACTGCCCCAGGTTCATGGTGAATGTGCCAATTCCCTAGAGTGGGGAAGGTGCTGGAGAAGGTGCAAGGTAGCGGGGCTCAGGGCAGGTCCAGGGCAGCGAAGGGTCTGTCCTCATTTCCATTCAAAACCACATTTCTCAGCTGTTTACTGCTTGGATGTGCTTGAGCCCCACCGGATTCCAGCTGAGTAGACTGGATATGGAGGGGTCTTTCCCCTTCTTTAATCAGCCGGGTGGTTTCTATGTAACAACCAGGACCAGAGAGAGGAGGAACAAGAAAAAAAATCAAGGTCAAGTAGTTAGCAAAGACTAGACACTTTTTCTCTCTGAATAACAAATGTGAAAAGAAAATCCCCTATATTTAAAGTAATACTTGGAAAAATGACCACTCTGTTTCCTCAGGAGCATCAGAGCCAAATTCTTGTTCCAGTTACAGCAACCGGTACAGCAATATTGACTCGAGTGAGGTCACGCTAGTGTGAGTGACCTCCGTTGGCCAAACCGAGCCGTCTGCTCAGCACTGGAAATCTGGAGCAGCCTCTGGCTTCGGTGGGATTGCCCTGGATTTACACCACTGTAGCTGGGGGAAGCGTTTGGCCCAATAATTCTTTAAATACATGGGTTTTTTTTTTCCCCTCTGACTGTGAAACCTCAGTGAAGTTAGTGGCATTACAGGGACTATAAATCACTGCAGAATTTGGTGCTTTGTTCGATGCCAAATATTTTCTAGTATGGTGTATTCCTGCCCTCCGTTTGTGCCATGGCAGCTGCACTAGCAGCGGGCTGCTGCGCTAGCGTGTAGCCGAGGGCAGGAGGCACCGCAGGCCGGACCCGGCCCCGCTTCCTGCCGTTCCAGCGAGCTGCTGCATTTGGGAGGGCACGGCGGCCTCCCCACGGGCCGCAGACGCTCTGTGCTGGGGCCGGATCGCAGATGTGAGGCCAGGTGGGAGCGCCCGGCCGCCGGGAAGGGATGGAATGGCCGGGCTGACGCGGCCACCTCGAGGCCTGGGCGCCCTGGGCCGCTGTGTCTCAGCTTGGTGCCGCTGCCGTTGGCGCTGCGCATTTCGCCCCATGGCCTGGCCCGCTCTGGGGGCTGTTTGATATGAAATTCAGCTTCCCGCACTCTGCCTGCCATGAGTTCAAAGGATGCGGGTCCACAAGGGGCCAAACTTGTGTCAAAGCAGGTCCCAGACGTGGTGGCTGGCAGGGTCCCCTTGCCGCAACGCTGGGTAGCTAACGTTGCCCAACGCAGCCCCAGCGTGAGGGCCCCCATACAGACACAGCCATTCTGGAGCTGCCAGAACCTCATGAAAATGAACCTCCTGTTGGAATCCATTTCTTTTCCTTTCTGTGCCTGCTCCTTCCCTTCCCGCTCATCCCTGCTGCCGAAGCCCATGCTCCATGCCAGCCACAACAGCAACACAACCACCAGCTCCCTCCTCCTTCCATGCCAAGGCTCCAGCTCCCTGCAGGGCATGTTCTGCAGCTCCATCCCCTCACCACAACCCTCCCAGGCCTGTGTCTCATGCCGTTTCCTCTCCATAGATCCTTTACCTGAGGATCTCCTTCGCCCCTCCTTCATCCATGCTCTCTTCCTCCTCCCCTTCCCATCTTCACCCCTCATTCCATTGTCCCCGTTTCCCCCCAGCTCCCAGCCTGCAGAGCCACCACACTGAAGTAGTTCAGCGCATCCTCAGCTCCTCTCAACACCTCTCTGCTTACGGCTAGTTAGACATATAGATCTATATAAAGACCCAAGCAGAACTATTTCTATCTATTGATTTCAAGACAATTCGCAATGTGCTTACAAAATATCCCGTGGAAACAACGCTACAGGCCCAACCTTCATCCTGCTAAAGCCAACAGGACTATTCAAATTAACATTGGAAGTCAAGGTGAAATTTTTGGCTCATAAGCCTCAGTTATTTTCAGGCTGGCTTTACATGTTCCTTTCCAAGTGATCACATTTGTAATCAGTCTAGCTACAATAAGCCCATTACTATACCTATTGGGCCACCATAATATACTGAATATTCTCAGCAAGAATTAGCTGTTATACTGAATGTCCCTCTCTCAAATGCTATGGGAAGGTTTTCTTTCACTACAGAGGTAATCGTGGAAATGACAAACTTCTTTAGGTTATTTGCATGCTTTAAGAGGAAGAAAACAATAAATATAGTCTTCAGTTCTTATATGAGCACTGATAGAATAACTTGGACCTTATATCAGATTCAGTGATTTGATTATCTGTGGCAATGTCCATACTGCTGACATTTTCTGAACTTCCTTTTATCCCTAGGCACATTAACACCCTATCTAGAAAACTTCCCACTCTTCTGTATAGAGTTAAGATAAAACAAATTTTAGGAAGAGGACCGAATTGAAATAAATAAATAAATAAAAGACAGTAATAATCGCAAACACGGCAGAAGCCTGCATTGATTCAGAAAGGAAGAATGAGTTCAGAGGCATCTGAACACCACGTTTTGACTCAGGTTCTTCTTTACAGTATATAGAGAGGTTTTTCCATCTCTAACACAAGGTCTGTTGGTTTCCACTGTCATTTTCTACAAGACAGAACATCCCTCTGCTCTAAACAAAGGGTGAGGAAGGGCCTTTCTGCCTCCAGCAGCGCCGGGTGTTTCGCGCGCCTTCGTCTTCTCAGGCGGTGGAGGGACCGCTCTGCCCGTACCCCTAGCGCCGTGCTCCATTTAAGCTTTATCATTAAATCAGTGCAGAACCCCAGCACGCAGCGTGCATCTCATTTTTTAACGCCGTGTGTTTTCTGAGCTGCTTATTCAATCATTCTAACAGTTCCCAAACAAGGTGACTTGCCCCACACGTGTCCTTTCGGTGGGAACCGGAGGTGATGTGATCAAAGTTAGCCTGCACCTAATCAGGTTGTGAGAAATAATCACGAGTAGTCTTTTAAGATGTGTTCAATTCAGCAAAGGGCAAGGACTATTAGTCTTTCCCTTATTCACTACAGCGTGGGTGAAATTCACATTATTTTCGTTAATATTGTTCCCTCCATATCAATTATTATAAAGTGCACTCAATAACGTGGCTGTGCTATACCTCGAGCAAAGCATCTTTCGAGGCGTTTTCCCAAGCCGGGGAGGTTTACATCCTAACGCGAGATCCGCTGCCGTACAAAACTAATGCCATATGTCTGCTTTTTCAGTCATCGCCTCGGCGACAGAATCTGACTGGAAGATCTGACATGGAAAAGAATGCTAGAAACTCGGCAAAAGAAAACAAGCACCAAAATAGGAAGCTGGATGGTATTGATTAAAGCGCCCCTTGAAAGTCTGCTGAAACAATGAATTTCTCCTACTGTAGCCAAAGAAATCTATCACTGAGGTTTTAGTCATAAATCGTCATATTGATACGCAGAGAGGAGGAATCTCATATGGAAAGGCTTGGTAATATATTGGACATCCCTAATCTGTGCCCATCGGGCAAGCTCAAGCAGCAGCGGCTCACGGTCTGCGTGTATATCTTTATAAAATAGCATCTCCCATTTTGGTTAATACCAAATTCCTGAACACCTGGATGCTCCCATGTCACGAAATAAATGCTTGTAGAATAAAAATTTACAGTCCACCACACGCATTAAATTTGTTTAAACACTTTCTCAAAGCGAGGCCCCCTTTTTTGTAATCGCGGGTTGTATTTTACAGCGGCGAGCGGGCGCTCTGGCAACTCTCCATCCCTCCAGCCCTGACAGACTGTTTGTCAGTTAAACTCCCCTTGTCATGTATCCCCAGCACTGCCAACTCATGCACGGAGACCTTCACTTTTACTGCTACCACTTGCACCCTGTGCAACCTTTGTCATTGATCACTGATCCAATCCAGTGCCCACATGTTCTTCAAGTGCCTACACAAGTAATGAGGTACTTGTGGTGTAAAATTAAACTGTCAACTGTCAGCGATTGATAACCACAGCGAGAGCTGACCTAGAACACCTGCACCCGTGGCCAAGACAGGTGTGACACGTTTGATCGCTGAGGCCTGCTAGGCAGCGTGACCCAGCGGCGTCCCTCCCGCCACGGATCCTGCGGGGACGGAGCCGGCGGGCTGCAGCCCCGCGTTCCCAGCGCTGCCGGCGTGGGAGCCCCCGCGCTGATCCACACGCGCCGGGCACCTGCGGGGAGCTCCTTTTCCAACCGTGCATCCAACGCGGCCGGGGCGATGGTTGCTGGGTCTTTATGGTGATTCAGGGTCTCCCTACGTCCCTGTCTCCTGCATCCCCCTCCTCGCCTCCCCCTCGATGCCTCCTCGTCCTCAGCTTGGCAGCAGTCTGCACATTTATCAACGTTGTCACCCCCTTTATGAGGATTTTGGCCAGGGTGCCAGGGCCTCCCTTCTCTCACCCACCTTGATTTCAAGGCAACACTGGGTATCATTTATGGCTTTTTTTTTTTTTTACTTACTAATTATTTAATTTTTACTTTAAGCAAAAAGGCACAATAAAGACATACGGTGTCTTTAAGAAAGCCCTGGAACATGTCAGAAAATAATGGCAGGAAGGTTTTTCCCCTCCCCTCAAACAGTTGCACTATATTAAGTTCATGTGATGAGAAGATAAAAATCTATTAACTTGCCGCTGACCTTATCGACACAAGGATCTCTGCAGACATTACAGGAACCATATCTCTTCTGACTTTTACATCCAGAACCTCATGCGCCAGCGTCCCAAACCAAATATAAAATCTTCCTGATGAGTGAAACAGTGACACGAATTCAGATGCTGGTCTCGCCGGCTGGCAGGAGACACGGGCTCCTCGGGGGCCGCCACTGCCCTCTACTTTCAATTTAACTTCGGGGGCGGTTTTTTGCCATATGCTACCAGGGGCTCTGAATCAAAACTGTTTCCTTAGGACCATATGCTACAAGGCAAATGTGCTGGAAACAGCAAGGCTTTCTGCTCCCCCGTATCACCGTGATGTATTGCAAACATAATTAAAGGTGAGTAACGTGCGCAGCCCTGCTTCGGTTAATCATTCCTTTTCTCAGCCGAAGCTGGTATAAAACAAACCAATTTTCAAATTACACCAGAAGTCCATCTGAATACACATTGCTCGCGAGCACACGCCCCCGGCACGCTCCTCCCCGCGCAGCCCCGAGACGCTTTCCAGTAAGGAACGTGCTGGAGCAGGGCGAGGGCCGGGGCGGCCTCGCGCTCCCCGTGTGAGAACGTGGGGAAACAGGGAGCAACCACAGCCCCGCCACGCGCCTGGGGGTGAGGGCTGGGAATCCGCTGGGAGCTGGGGATGGAGCCGGTGACGGCCAGGCCAGCAGCCTTGGGAGCCACGCGGATGGGCACGTGGAGCTTCCCAGCTGCCTGCGGGCAGGCCGGGCTCCGAAGGCCGGGCAGCGTCCTGGGAAGTCCTGCGAGCCGTGTCCCCATGCCCTCCTCTGGACGTGCCCGCGGGAGGCAGGACGCGGGGCTGCGGGGACGCGGCGTGCCCTGGACATCTGGCGTTCTCTTTGTGAGCATGCTCACGTAGTTTGCTCGCGGTACCTGGAAAACCTTCAAATAGCTCTGAACTTGAAAGGCCAACGTCCCTTCAAAGCCTCGGGGCCGCTGCTGGCGTGCCAAGGCAAAGCCCTGGAGGAACTGCAAGCGGGAGCGCTGCGAGCGCCGAATCCCTCCCGGCTGCGGCGCGGGCGGCTGCGGAGCGCGAGGACGAGCTCGCGCGAGGGGCACGGAGCGGCCAGGCTGCAGCCCCCATTCCCATCGCAGCCCCGGCCTCCCTCTGGGACCTCTAGGAAAACGGCTCCATTCCTGCATGCTCCAGTTTCCTCTCACTTCGCTAATAATAACACCCATTGCACGGAGGTGCGGGGAAGGGAGCTCCGGTGGTTAGATATGCACAAGCCCCATTCATATCATAAGTAATACAAATACATTACAAATGCCTAACAATAAAGAAATAACATGGCTCAAGCCACTGCTGGTTGTGGTTGTGGTTTTGCAAAACAAAAAATCTTACTGATGGGGAAAATTGCTGATGATTTGCTTCACGGAAAGAAAAAATAAACAAATACGAGGTAACATGAAATAAAGTAATGGTTTGAACAGTGATGCTCTTTATATTAGCAACTGGGACAGGCTGAAAAATAAAACGGATATTGATTCAAATGATTTCCAAGTTCAGAAATGCAATTCCGAGCTCCGTGTGCCCAACACAGGGAACACTGCATTTTTGGGGACTGCCACAGCTATTGTTAATCATCTGCTCCAGACACCAGCGTCGGACACCAAACCTAGGGACTGCAGCCTCTCTGTGTGTGTGAGCAGACCCTGGTGTTTTGGCTGCACATGCAGCCTTTCTTTTGCCTTGGAACATTTGATTTCCTTTACTAAAAACGAGCTCTGTAATTTGTATAGTAGAAGGCAAGCAGATGAATTGCTTCTTCCCCATGCTGGCTGCTGTGAATAAGACACAATGAGATCTAGGAAAGCAACCCCCCGAAAGAGAGATCATGTGTAAAATATGTCTGGAGCCCCACATACAGTACATACTGCAGCATGCTCCATGAAGGAGAAATTAATGATACGTGGAAAGCTCATTCCAGCTGATCACAGTGACCAAAACGCTCAGACCTAGCGTGTTTTCCCGAAATCCAGCGAGAATCTCTCTTGTATTTATTCTAATCACAGAGCTGGCCAGAAAACCAGAGCTTCATAAGCCACCCAGGTGGAAGTGAAAGAGCTGATCTCAGAGCAACGAGGACAAAACGGAGACAAGATTAAGGGGCTCTTACCTGGCATTTTGAAATCTAAAATGAGCACACCTATTGGCACCGAAAGCGAAGACACTCAGAAGTAAATGAACAGCTAAACTCCTGGGCATCCCTTGGGACAGACAAAAGAAGCTGGCAAGACGTGACATCAAAGATGGCTTGTTTACATATTGGGGGACCTGTCTGCTTGTCTCTCCACATTGATTCTTACGGTACAAAAATATTATTTCAGTGACAAGGATGTAAACCTTATTCAAAACAGGATTTCAACCATATCCTGCAAGTGAGGCATCTCCTCGCCTGGCCCGGCCCGCTCCCCGCGTGGCGAAGACGTGCGGCTCTCCGTGCGCAGTGTTTGTGACGAGGGTCACAATATCAGGAAGCAGGACAGGGCTCATCAAAGCGGCGCTCCTCGCCCTCACCGCTCATCAACTAGACAGTACCTTGTTTTTTAAAACCGAGCGGAAATGCATCTCCAGCGACCCATTGTTAGAAACTTCCTTTTGTCTTTAAGTTTGTTGGAAGGAGTAGGGGGGCCCCTTTTAACTCTTTTCCAATAGGTAATTTCCCTTAATTAGGGCTCTCATTACAAGTGAGAATTTATCAGACGTGATTAAAGAAGCATCTCGCCCCTTTCCTACCGCCTCCAAGGCACATATTTTGATCTCCCAGCGCGTGCTGCAAACACAGATAAGCGCAGGCGCTGAGCTCACAGATCACGCTGAAATTTGGCCTGCCCATAAAGTTCATGTTTGGATCTCGGCATCCTCAGAGCTTCCCTCTGAATTCCAGGGTGACAAAATCATCGGCGTCGGGGCGTGTGCGGAGCTTCTGTGGGAGGCAGGAAGCCCAACACATCCAACCAACATAACGGAGCTCCAGGGCTTCAGGCTGCGCTGGAGCCCTCGGGTCGCTAACGCTTTAGCTCTGCAGGTGCAGCCCTGTTGGGCACCAACATCCCGCACACTGTTCCCGCACCCAGCACCTCCTTCTCCTTGGTCTGTGTCAACAAAAACAGGCTCCCAAGGGCAGCGGGAGTGGGCTGCTATGTTAAGGTGCACTTGTGCCGTGCACAGTTCTGTCTATCTCCTGCAAACATTGCTGATAAACCCCTGGGCAGGGGTACTACTTCATGTAGCAACTGTGGAGAGATAATTCTGGTTCATTTTTGGGACCAGAACCAGAAACACCAACGCTCAGACTATAATAGAAAGAATATTAATTCAAACAAAACATTCATGCCCGTCTGCAAATTACTATTATACACGAGACAAGAGTAGCACTTATTCGCATTCACGAGCTAGAATTTACAGTCACGTCGAGCTCGAGCTTGGAGCAAATCATTAATTTGCTAATAATAAAGCAGCAATGAGAACTTCCCCAAACATTAAAAGCCACTCAAAACCTGTGACTCGCCCACGATCGGAGGTGTTACAAACATTCGCCCCCCTGGGTGTCACCAGCAAACATCTGTCCTCTCTGCCCCTTGCAGGAACCAGCTCGCTGTCCTCTGACAGACACAATCAGCCTTTAATTTTATTTTTCTCACATAATGTTAATGAAGAGCTAAAAAGATAATTTCCTTCTCCCACAAAGCAATTCCACTGTGGTGGAACAAACTGTTATCTTAAGTTTCACAGACCAATTGTTCAATAATTCCTGTTTGTGGCTCTTTTCCAAATGCTTGAGAATAGCTCAGGCTGCCAACCCGGCCAAATAAATAAAAAAGGCAGCAGAAGGGAGAAGCACTTGCTGTCGGTGCGGGGGTCAGCCCTGCCACAATCCGACGTTTCTCTCGGAGCGAACTCCAGCCCCGTGATCCTGACACGCAGAAACGCACTGTCTGTTGGAGGACAACTGCCTGGAAAGATACAAGCTCCGAGCCCACAAATATGTCACGGCGCTGGCCCTCGGAGATGCTCTTATCTTGGCTTGGTGGATTCGGTGCATTGGAAGCTCTGGAAGGAAAAATAATAAGGATACTTGGCATTTCTGCAGTATTTTTGCCATGCTAGGCGCAGTACAAGCTTTGAGCCATTAATGTTTGCTGAAGAAGAATGGAAGGGTGTTTTGTTGCATGAAAGGAAACTGATAACATGAATTCTTTGGTGAAAGTAATAAAATGTTCCGTTTCTAAGGAAAAAAAAAAAAAGAATAACAGCCTTGCTCACAAAGCACCCTTCGTTTCAAAATCACGGTTAATTTTAGCTGCTGAGCTCACTAAGGGACAGGTCTGTGCAATGAGCCCGGCCTGCCAGGAGCAGTGACCATCAGCCAGGTATTAGCACAGGGTCAGTCAGCACGAGCGCAAGGGCAGCCCGAGTCGAGCTCGGAGCAGGGCGAGGAGGGGCTCCCGCGGTGGTCGGCACAGGGTGCTCCCTGCAGAAAGTCCCATCCTTCCCCAAAATGCCCCGCTGGGACCCTAGAGCGTCCGGCCTGCAGAATTATGGTTGTGCAAGAGATTTGGGGGTGGAAGAGTGATTTGTTCTAATGATCAAAAGCAACTAGCTGTGAAAAATCTATTTTTCTAGAGAAAAAGAAATCTCGAGTGCTGCAGGCTCTGATATTTGGCCACCTTAGCCCAGGAGAGGAGCACCCCGAGGCCAACCCCCATGCACACACAGTTCGCACAGCGCTCCCGGGCTGCTCCGTGAACCTGGTGTCACCACCACGTGCTTGCATCAGCGTCAACCCAAAATTAAAAGGAAGGGAAAAGGTGGTTTTCACTCAGGAGTGCAGGCAACTACAGTCAATCAGAGAATCTGACAGGTTGGAAGTGGATTAACTGCAAGTTTTGGCTTTGCCCAAATCTTTTCTGAATCGCTTTCCCTTTGGTGCAAATCCATGTATTCCCAAGGAGCTATTCTTGCTCTACGGCAGAGCAAAATAAAAGAGTCCAGCCTAGAACCTGTCTTTCCAGCTGCTGAAAAGCCACCAGTGTCTAGTTAGAGCAACACAGAGGCTGCTCGGGGTGGAACACCCCATCTCACCCTGCACGTGGGACAGCTCTGACTCAGCAAGAGCACAGCTGAAAACAGCCTGTGCATCCTCCAAAGATGCTCCCCAGACAAGAGGGGAAAGAAATGGAAATAACTAAGTGCCTGCAGAGCATGAAGCTCTAGAGAAGCAAAATCAAATAGGATTGATTTTGCTGAAGAGAGGTCAGGTCATTGTGTGTTTGCAGATACCTGAATCCAGCAGGACACTCTAGACAGTTCTGTGCTCAGCAACACAGGTTGAAATAAATTTCAGGAATGAAAATATTCAGTAATTTTTGTTCTTTTCTGTGTCTTGCTAAGCAAGCAACATCCATATGGCCAAATTCTTTCAACAGATCCCCCTGGATAAAGCTTCCCAGAGCATAACATGGACTTGAGAGCATCTCTCTGTGTCGTCCTGAATCCAGGTCCTCACACTCAGTAATTTACCTGTTCAAACACTGGTGAATCCAGTGAAACCTCCCGACTTGTTCTAGTTGAGCAGATGGGGATGTTTCCTTTAAGTTCCTTCTACCTTCTTGCCAGGCTCCAGAGCCAGGCGGGAGAATGGCTTCCATGGGGCAAACACCATGACTTGACACCCTCACTCTGCCTCCCTGGGCCTGTGCCACGAGCCTGTAAATCACCCCTCACTCGCCCACAAAACAATAGCTACCTCTTGTTTAAACAAACCTGCACCTGCTGCATCAACGTAGCAACAAACAGGCGCTTTGTTTTTCGCTAGGCATCCAGGCTGAAGCCACCCTGTTTCCTGGCCCATATACTGGAAGACTTATTCTTAGAAGGGTATAGGATTTTCACGCAGCACAGCACTGTTCGTGGTGATCACCTTCCTTCCTTCTTTTGTGCTGCAGCCGTGTGCATCTTGTTCAGATTCCAACAGGTTTGTTTCCGTCACACTCCTCCAGCTTCCAAGACCTGTTGCGGCTCTTATTTGGCAAATGTTCCTTTTTTTGTTTTGTTTTGTTTCCTATTTTGGAATATCGCAAGCAATTTGGGCCATTCTGAATCGTTTTTCAGAAGATTTTTCTCTCGTTGAAAGAGTTTGGACAAAGCAGAAGCCAGCTGAAAATGTCTTTGCCAAATGTTCAATCAGGGCTAAATCATTCTGTTCTCCCTGCAGTAGGTTAATTATTATGATGTCCGCTTCAAGTTTATTTATCTCTGCTCAGCACTTGTTTATTGATTGAGCCAGGACCCTTTTCTAGTGGAGTTATTTTGCTCCAATAAGGTGCTCAGCAGTGGCTGGAACACGGTGGGCTCACAGATACGAGGGGCAGTGAAGGTTTAGCAGCGGCGTGCGGAGGATCAACGTGACGTGACCCCTCTGCTCTGCGCTGCGGAGCCAGACGAGTCCTTACTGCTGAGTGCGAGCCCTAAGCAAACCCGAACGGAGGCCCAGCCATGTTTCCTCTGCCATGTGCATCTCGTGTCGTGCTCGCTATTGTGCTTGAAATAACCACCCTCCTTACTCACCTCGCCTCCTCCAGCTGCTGCGGACACTTCCTCACAATCAGCTTTCCAGGAATCCATCGCGCAGTGCCCACTCCTCCTCACATCCTCTTCCTGAAATGCTGCCCCACGCCAAGTTTCCTGTTTGTCTCTCATGTCTTTCAGGCAGATCCGGCAGCAAATTCACGCAAATGTTTCCACTCTCGGCTACTTGAAACCAATTGACCTTGTTGAGGCAGAGGGGCCTGGGCGCTGCCCTCGCAGCCTGCGATTCGATTTGATTCAAGGTGGGCACCAACACTGCAGCTTCGACCATTTAAACTCGTGTTGGAATTTGCAAAACGCTGTCGGAACACAGACTGTTCTGGCTGATTATTTCAGGAGCGGTAATAGCAGCCATCCTGCTCCTGCACACGCTGCTAATGAGCAGCTCCTCAAGCTAATGATGCCGCCACTGCCTAAGCAGTAGCTGATTTAACGCAGTAGCTCCAAATCAGTGGGAATTTCATAAGCCTACGTCTCAAGGCACTATTCGGAGCAGGATGAGGTTGCAAAGACAGTCTCCAAAGGACACCTACCTAATTGCCTGGTGGCCAGGGCAGGGGGACTGGCGTTGCACAAACCAGCAAGCACAGCAGCCTGCACTGATGCCATCGCTCGGCCCTTCCACAAGAGCAGCAAACTGCTCATCCCTCAGCTGCAAAGTTTGCATTCATCTCATCCTCGTTATTGTTCCCTTCCAATCAATCCATTAAATTACTTTTAAGAAGCTTCCAGGAGCCGGGCAGTGCATCTGAAGGAATTCCCATTTCTAGGACTCCCATATGGAGGCAGAAATTACCTGCAAGGCAGGTTGTCCTCCTGGGCTCTGCACAGGGCAGCGTGCGCCGTCCTTAGCCCCTGCCCTGCCACATCGCCATCTCTAATGCGCCCTGTGAATAACTCTGCTCAGCCACAGGCAAAGCAGCACCCAGGCACAGACGTTTTCTTTGAACGGCCGATTTTACCATGGCCAAAATTTTCGGGAGCAACAAGTGATTTGGCCTCTGCGAGCCCAAAGCACCTTTCACGAGGCACCTGCTTTGCTTCATATTGGTGCCAGCATCAAAACCTCCAGTGGAATCCCATGGCCGTAAGGACAGTGTCTCCGCAGACCCCGCTGGAGCTGACAGCAGCTTTCCGAGGTGCAGTGCAGTGCAGCCTTGCAGCCCTGCTTCAGCTTGGGTTCAAGAGAAACCACTACACCTTATAAATTCAAACAAAAACCGAGCCAAAGAAGCTGGATCCAGATTCTTGACACCAAGCCATTTGAAATATGGATCGAGAACAAAAGTCGTCTCTAATAATAGCCTGTTTCATGCAATGAAAATGTACACTATTGGGTTCAGTTGGGAAGCTGAATTCCCAACTGCTTGGCCATTTTCCTTTGACTTCTCCAATTTATTCAAGTGTGAGAGTTCGGCTCTCTTTATAGTGGAGGAGTGGAATGTCATTTGGTCACAGACTCACGTGTCCCCTGTTCCTGCTGTGTCTGGGGGTCAGCTCTGCACTTGCATTGCCTGCAGTGGCCGAGTTCAGCATCCACTTGTGCATCGGGGAACAGCTGAGTCCTGCGGAGCCGCCCCTGACCGGCCTTCCTTCGTTTCCTGGCGGTCTCCTTCCTTCTTGCTCTTTCCAAAGGACAGACAGCTCCATCCCTGACTCTCTGGCCATCATGCCCATGCAGACGGGAAATGTGGAAGCTACCTGGAGCGCTCTCAGCATCGCTCAATCTTGCAGGGGCCAGGGGTGCAGGAGAAGGCCATTCCCATCCCCACTGCGGGCAAGTGCACAAGAAAGACCTTCCTCCTCACCCCAGATGTGCCCTGCTTGCCACAGGGCAGGCAACCTCCTGTAAAGATGCTGGGGAATCTCCAGCAGCACTGCCGGCAGCCCCAAGGCTCAGGATATTTCCCTCTCCCTTTGGCCGCGCGTGTGGAGATGGAGACATCTCTGCTGCTGGCTGGAGGAGCCAGGGACTCTGCCCTGCCACAGGCCACGTCCTCCAAGCAGAAGTAGCAGTTAATGAGCCCGAGGAGTAGAGAGGAGGCTGCAGGGGGTCATCTGGCCTCGGTGACGCCAGGCTGAACTGTCACTCTCTGCTCCCATCCCTCTGCCCCCCACACCTTCCTCCTGCTCTAACCACTGGAGAGCACCTCCCTTCCCTTTATCAGTCAGGCTCACAGATTGAATGTTATCAATTGACAGCTTTAAAGCTAAGGAATTGTATAAATTAAATACAGTCTGCAGCAAATATACTGAGGAGCTAGAATTTATATACACACTAGATACGGGAGCTCTTAGTTATTACCCACTTAAGGCTATGGCACTGATGAATGGTAAGGCCACCCTATCCCTGAAGGCACTTTTCATTACCCACAGTATAGGAATATTGAGAGAGAGTATGTGTATGTATCCAGTATGACTACTCATTTCCATAGTTCTCCATCAGGTTTGCATTCAGTTTATAAAATAAAAAAATACTCTAGGGATATAATTCACTCATTCCAAAACCCTTTCTCTCTCTCTCCCTCCTTCAGCCTATATTAAGCTTTCTCTTGCCTCCTCCCAGTCCCAATACAGTAACAATGCCTTTAAATCTGGTGGCTCTGATTAAATGAAACAACTTAATTACTATCAATATATAATGTTGTGCACTTCAACCTCAGCCAAGACATCTGATCCCGTTCTGCTCCTGCCCTTTAATGGCCATCAAATCCAAGTAATTTTGGTCAGCTCCGTACGGCTCTGACATGTGCCCAGGTCGGGAGGATGAAGGGACACTAACCTACCATGTTACCCTGTCCATTGTTTAATGCCTTTTTCAATAGAATCTAATAACTGGAGAAATGCCAGTTTTCTGTCTAGTTTGGGTTAAAACCTCTTTCGTTGAAAATAAATAATTATAGAACATGCTGAATAGCCCAGGGTTTACATAATTGGTGCCTCTTAGACAGAGCAATACACTCGCCTTTGAAGTCTGCGAGGAGAGGAATTTAGGAATTCACATCAGTGCCTCGCTCCTGAGTGTGCTCCGCTCTCCACCTTGGAGGGGCAATTGCCAAAGGAGCCTTAATTAAGGGAAGTGAAAACCACTTTCGATTCACCAAGGTAACACAACAAGTGCTTTGCTTCCTCTGAATTGGAGGAAAATAGCAGGAATGCTTCCACTCCACAGCAGCTATTCTGCAGGCTGGGACTCAAGCCCTTCAGGAAAAAAAAATAGGTGTCATAAACTAACCAGGAACAGAGCGCCCAATGCATACAGACAACAGGAGTGTTTAGGTTCAGTCATTCCTATTTATACTCATTGTTTCCCTAGTGCTAAACAAAACAAGTTTTCCCATAGCACAGCCGGGGACACTGCCAGGGGGCTGGACGCTCCGGTCGGTCGGGACACGGAGCTTGGCCCATTGAGGACCGCTGGATGCAGCAGGGTTTTACTGCAGCTCCCCTTGCTAATGCACTTGCGTTGGGCCACCCTGCGCTCCAGAAAACTAGCTGTGGCCCAAGAACGTCACGTCAAGGCTGATACTGGCAGCTTTCTGGAAAACTAACACTGACTGCCTTAAAGTAAGGGCAGGAAACCCGGGATTGCGACGTTTCAAATGAGACCTTCCTCAGCGTTCGTTAAAGAGGGAGACCACAAATGGCGTTTGCCGGTCATGGAAGCTGAGCAGAAAACACAGAGGGATGTTTTTGTTAATTACTCATTTCTGCACTACCCATTCTTTACCTTAAGTCATTAGTCATGTAGCCAGGCAGGTATGCAACAAAAAACAGCAACCAAGATTTATATGACATCTTCCCACCGAGGGTCCTGCAGCATTTTGTGCCGTGGCGATTACCTCATGCCCCTGCTTTGTAACTAGAGCTCTTCATGTCTCTCGCTGGCTCCAAATCTCAAGGGCCAAAACTGCCTTTGGACTGGGGGGATAAAGCACCCTGTCAGCTGCAGGTGCTACTCCGGGTCGTAAAGATCTCTGCAGAGCTGCAGAGAGGGACTCGATCCCTTGCAGCTCCTGCTGGAAGTGCGCAAAAGCGGGAAGCCGTGGGCACGCTCCGGGCTGGGAGGCTCAGCCTCCTCCTGCTACCCGTGTAAAGAAAATTGGGAGGAAGGGCATTTTACTTTAGTGGGGTTATTCTGATGTAACTTAAAGCAGAATTTGTAATCAATCCTCACCCAGTCACTCACTTGAAAAGGAATTCAGGGTTTGGCTGTACATACAAAAGAATCACTTCGCAACCACTGAATATATTTATGGTGTAATTGAATCCTTTAGTGATTTTTCTTAAAGGGAAACCTTGTCCGCTTAGGGTCCCCTCTGCACGGGAGTTTTGCCGCTTACTTCGGTGACAGGAGGACTGAGGAGGCACCCGAGCAGGGCAGAGCTCCCCACGCCATCCATCCGTGCCTTTGGCTAGCAAACGCCTCGTGCATCACAAAACAGTATTCTCCTTTATTTTAGAGAAAAGTTTACTCCTGACTTAAATTAAACAAATATTAAGCCTGGGTTGAGGTCTGCAGCCAAATTCTGTTTGCATCCACAGCAAAGTAAAGCTGCAGAAATCAGTGGAGAGCCGATCTCGGCCGCTGCAGTGGTCAGTGCTGAACGCAGGAGCCCGCACGTGTTCCCAAGCCAGTTTCACGGAGGAACCTCAGCGCCGGCACCTCTCACACAGAGCTGAATATCCCTCAGACTCAAAGAATCCAAACACCAAAGCGTTTTTCCTCATAAATTGCCAGGCAAACATTTTCCCGTTTTTCAGCCAGCTGTTCCCTGCATCTAATCTGACATCTGGTTACCCTAAGCAGAAAATAGTGGTGAGTTTAAAAGACAAGAGTCAACTTCCATAACCAAAAAGGGCACAACTTAGACCACCAAATCCCATTTTGAGCCTTTCCTAGAGCGTTTGGAGACAGAAGACCAGTTTTATTTAAACAGGGACCAATCCTGATCATAGCAAACTTTGCTTCTTTTCCTTCACGAGCAGCCTAGAGCTGCTTGCAACACACAGCTGTTCCTCATGTCTGTATTGCAGCTATCACACACAGGCACAAATACTAATTCCTGTGTTGTATTTATTTTGTTAAATGTCTATTTTTAAACTGCTGTTGCTAGTCTGTGCCTACATCATCTTTACAGGTCTGAGCTCAGTTAACCCTTTTACGTTTTCTTTGCATTACGCAGCAGTCAAAAAGTGATAAATGACCTTTTAAACTGTGTTAATGTATGCATGTGAAAATACTCATTGACAGCTTTATGTAGTGCAGCAGTCACTAAAAGTGGGATTTAAAATACAGAGCAAAAATGGCCTTTTTTAAGAGTTAAGTGTAAAGACACATGCAAATGTTGCTTACATTGTAAATAAGCTTAACATGTATTTGTAGCTAAAAATAAACCTATACATCTAACAAATATTTTCCATATTGGTGAAAACTGAAAATAAGTTGAAATAATTTGACCATGTCAGGTAAACTCTTTAAAAAAATATTTTAAATGAGGGATAAAACTGTTTACAAGTTTTTAACTGTAAAATATTTCTTTTCTTCTTGTATCTTGCCAATATCAATAAAGAAACAACATGTATAAATATATATAAACAGACACTTGGCATAAGAACACATTTCATGAAATATGAGTAATAGAGCAAGAAAATTCAAAGTGTATTTCTTTTTTACTATACTGAATGGACAGGTTACCGTAAAGAATACATTATGTGCAGATGGATGAAAATACAAAGTATATACAGGATATGTAGGATATGAACAGCGTGTTCATTTCCAGGTAGAAATGCAAACATTTTGGTTCATTTCAGATCTCACTTGCACTGCACTATTTGGTGTCATTTCATTGACTCCAGTGTATTTGGACTTCAGTCCAGGAAAGCACTTAAACACATGCTTAGCTTTAAGCGCACAATAGTCCCCTTGAAGTCAAATTAAGCACATATTTACGTGCTCTGCTGGACCAGGGCCATACTACAGATTTACACAGATGTAAGTGAGCTCAGATGAGCTCAAGCCACAATGTTTGTGTCCAGATTCAAATCCAATTGGCAAATGCTTTCAAAAGCTGGAGGTATTTGGATTAGGGGTTTTGGTCCAAGCCAATCTGTAACTTTAGTACCTGAACCCGCATTTCTTGTGCACCCAAAACTCCCATCGGCATTAGTAGAAGCTTTGGAGGCACAAGAAGTACAAGAGCAAAACCTCTGGGACTAAAGAGCCAATTTACTTAAACCCAGATTATAAATTTTTGTAACCTTTAGATTAAACCAAACTCCCACCAGATTTCAGCCCTCGCTCCATTACATTTCTCACCCAGCATTTGGATTTTTTGTTTATCACATTACTATTGCTTTTGGCTTGCATTTACTTTATTATATAACATTAACTTAGGAAAACTATCGGGCCCCATCAAATAGCTGTCAACATAAAGCGCTTCTAAACAAGTGCCGTGAGTGAACCAGCAAAGAGCACAGGAACTCATTGAAGTCAGCTCTGCTAAAGGTAGATAAACACAGATTTGCAGTTTTTAATTGCAAGCGACGCCTCCGGCGGGTCACAAGTCGCGTTCCGTGTTTCTAGGCAGACTTTGCCAGCCCAGCAAAGGCTGCAGAGGCGCTCGAGGAGCCCACGGTAACGCACCAAGTGACACACGCTGTGACCAGCCCACGTGTGCCACTTTTTCTAGGCTGTCCAACATCCGTGGCAGCTCGGAGCAGGCGGGGGGACAGAGGCAGGCAGATACAGTGCTAGAGCCAAGCAAACTCAGCAGCTCTCTGTGTGCCCGTCTGTCGGCCAACATTCTCGCTCTTCACCTAGAACACCCGATGGGCAAAGCCCATCCACACGTACACGGAAAAGGCCATCCTTAAATGACCAGGAACAGAGCTGATCACCTGCGGTTGTGCAACTCTCAGATGGTCTGTATGGATCAACAGGTTCCTACTTCTTTATTACTCAAGCCGGAGCTGGTTCTAGCCTGCGAAGACCGTGGTTCCCACCAGAGAAGGGATGTAAGGGAAAGGTGCCCGCAGCCCTGATGGCAGCGCCAGGAGCTGCAAAGCCTTTTTCTTTCGGTGCCAGGTTACGACAAGCTGGATTTGCTACTCCAGTAACTGCTTCTCTGCACAGAGCTCTGCCTGCCACAGCCTGGTGCGCACATCCCCTAACAACACGGACACAGCTCTGCTCTCAAGGATGGTCGACAAAGGCTTCGAGGGAAGATGAAGCTCTGCTGCTATTTTTGTGAGACTTGCTTTCATAGGATTTGTGCCTTTATATTATCTATTTACCAAACAGAGTTAGATGATGCTGTTCTATCACCTCTGCTGAAGACGCAGCAGTAGCCCTGGGAAATCCCGCCTCACGTGAAGACTTCCCGATGCCTGGCAGGAACATTTAGCTTGCAGGAGATGGCCGTTCTTGGGAGCATCCCAAACACGTTATGTATTAGTAAACTGGAGAAGCACAAACCTGCAGAAACACTCTGGTTTCTGCCATGATTGGTGATGATCTAGACCCACAGCCAAAAATGATCGTTTTTAACTACATGTACTTTGTGAAAAATATACAAAATACGACAGAATTATGGGTTGGAAGAGGAAACAAGAATATAGGCTCTAACACTCAAGGCTGTGACAAAGAGTAGAACAAGATGTGGCATCCAGCAGCTCTTCCCCTCGCGTGTTAGCTGTGACAGGGAGACTGTTCCAGAGACAAATGTCTTGTGATTCGCCTGAGCTAATCTCCATCCTCATCTACAAAGCACACAGGGAAAAAATCCTTTGTCTATTACTTTTGGATTTTGTAACTAGTACGGAAAAAACAGTGCCAGCAGACGCAGCACTGAGTAAGTGAAAATTTTGTTCAAAAGTTGGTATTAGTCAAGAAAATGTCAGACTGTTTCTTGTAGCTTCTACAAAACCCCAGTGGGAATGATGGACTGGTTGGCTCTCCCCAACAGCCTCTGCAGAAAACCCCAAGTGCTGTTAGGCAAAACATCAGGGCAATGATTGCACTTTCTTCTTGCTGCCAGTCGTTATTTTACAAACAAGCCCCAAATAGACGGAGATAAATGCAAAGGAGTCACAGTGATCCAGTACGGCTGAGCAGGGACCTGTCCCACTCCATGAGGTGATGGCCAGAAGATGCAGCAAACACTCCAGCAATTTCCTTCATCTTATGTGCACTGAGTAATTCTCACTCTTGCGCCTCTCATCATCCAAGCTCTATGATATTCAAAGCAGCTGGCACATTGGGCATGCAAACACACACAGATTCACAGAAATCCTGATGCGGCCATGGGAAGAAATCAGCTCCAAAAGGAAGCCTGACGTCCAGCACTCACCGCCTGGAGACCTGGAAGCCTCCAGGACAGCATCAGGGGGTGCCCAATGCCCCTTCGTTAGTACACAATTATAAAAGCAGATGTGCTCTCCTCTGCACCACTTTTTTTTTTTTTTAACACCTTAGTTCAACAGCCTTTCCTCACATAAACACTCAGGAAGTTAGCAATAGTACAACTCAAGCGCAATCTGTTGCTTTTCTTCAGTTGGAACTGCATATTTCAAGATTTTTTATAAAGATTTTAAAAGAAAGAGAGAAAGGAAAGAAGGAAGGAAAGAAGGAAGGAAAGAAAGAAGGAAAGAGAGAAGGAAAGAGAGAAGGAAAGAAAGAAGGAAAGAAAGAAGGAAAGAAGGAAAGAAAGAAGGAAAGAAAGGAAAGAAAGGAAGAAAAGAAGAAAGGAAGAAAGGAGAAAGGGAGAAAGAGAGAAAGAAAGAGAGAAAGAGAGAAAGAGAGAGAGAAAGAGAGAAAGAAAGAGAGAAAGAGAGAAAGAGAGGGAGAAAGAGAGAGAGAGAGAAAGAGAGAGAGAAAGAGAGAGAGAAAGAGAGAGAGAGAGAAAGAAAGAGAGAGAGAAAGAGAGAAAGAAAGAGAGAAAGAGAGAAAGAGAGAGAGAAAGAGAGAGAGAAAGAGAGAGAGAGAGAGAGAAAGAGAGAGAGAAAGAGAGAGAGAGAGAGAGAAAGAGAGAAAGAAAGAGAGAAAGAGAGAAAGAGAGAGAGAGAGAGAAAGAGAGAAAGAGAAAGAGAGAGAGAGAGAGAGAGAAAGAAAGAAAGAAAGAAAGAAAGAAAGAAAGAAAGAAAGAAGAAAGAAAGAAAGAAAGAAAGAAAGAAAGAAAGAAAGAAAGAAAGAAAGAAAGAAAGAAAGAAAGAAAGAAAGAAAGAAAGAAAGAAAGAAAGAAAGAAAGAAAAAGAAAGAAAGAAGCTGCAATGACAGAAAGCTATCCTAAAAGCTATTTCATAATTGCTCTGTGGGCAAGGAAACACCAGGGTGACTGATGGGTAGTCGTGATAATTTTGTATATCAGGAAATGGCACAAGAGATGGCTAGATAAAATATTGCTGTTATACAGCCGTGTAAAGAACCCTTAGAGATGCTCCCGGAAAGCCAAGGCCAGGCTGTGATCCGGAGCTCTGAGACGAATGACACTTCACAACAGGACACAGTCCCCACGGTCATCCAGAAGTCCAGAAGAGAGAGAACAATTCATTTCAAAGAGGAAAGTTACCTTTAAATGTTGGGGAGTGGAGCAGAGTGACCGAGTGAAGCTTCCCCTTATCCACCTCCTATTTGCCCGTGGCTTAAGCCAGGTGGCCAGCCAGCATCACGGCCACCTCGCACCGCTCTCAGGCCAGTTCAGCTCCCTGCTCTGCGGGCTGCGATCCTGCCCGGGAGCGCTAGGAAACAAGAGCAGGGCCAGCGCTATCTGTGTGGTTTCTGCGGCTTGCAGGACGCATGGCTGCGCAGGCCACATCCGAGGGGCCTCCCGACCGTCTGTCTGCACGAGCTCCTCAACGAGCGGGAAAAGGGATCTTGGAGAAGAGCGGGAGGAGAAACTCCAAGAGCCAGGGAGCTTGGCTGGAACACCAACAGGAAAAATACACTTTCTCTTGCTGCCCTCCTGTAGAACATGTCTTCTAGCTATTGGCAGATTTAAACATATAGAAAAGTGTTGATGGATTTTTTTTTACTGAAACGTTTTCTGTATCAAGACAATCCAGACAATTTCTGAAATTAGTATCTCCTTCCAACTTCATGTGAATTCATGACAGTAATTCTATCAATTCAGTACTTCAATGAAAATACAGCAGCAGAGGATAATATTTGGACAGAATTATTTTTCTCATCTTTCATACCGCTATTTCTTTTCCTTCTTCTTCTTTCCTTAACCTCTTTTTTTACTGCTGTAAAATTCCTCGTTTTCATTTTTCGCAGCAGTTAAGTCTCCCAGCCTGTTCTGATGCTGTTAGACATCAGCTTAGACTCAGACTTATTATTTCTGATATGTCATTCCACAGGCAGGGAGCCTAAAGCAACAGTGCTCTCTCCAGCACTCGCAAGCTTCATCTGGACCTTCACTACCTCACAGAATACACAGCTATTTCTGCAGATCAGGGATGGCGAGAATATATCTGGACCTGAAGAGCAAGTCCAGTACCTTAACTCAGCCCTGGAATCATCTTGGGAGCTAGTGGCAGTGCCAAATCCTGACATAAATACATAAAAATGAGCACGTAGTTGCACACAGTCACGCTAAGCCTCGCGAGGAAGAGACTGACTGGGAGGCCAGGACACCCAGAGGTGACTTAGCCACGTTAGTTTGCTGAGCTCATGTATACAGATATACAGGATACGCACTGGGGAGGGGAAACCATGAAGAACAGCGAATTCAAGACATATTTAGCATTTGAAAACTACCCATCATCTCTTAAATGTGAGGAACCACCTTAGAATGACTGCAGTTTTCCCGTGCGGAAAGGTGCTGCAGAGCTGCTGCTTTGCTCCTCAGCGCGTCCCGCGTGCCGGCCTGCTCTGCCCTCAGCCCTGCCCGCCGTGCTCCTGCCCCGCATTCCCGAGCCGGGAGCTGCCTTCCCTGCTGGCAGCACAGGCAGCCCCTTCCCGACAGGGAAACAGGGCTGCTCTGAGGCGTCCTGGCCGTCACGGGCACACGGTGCATGGACAGGTAAGCACACGTCACGGATTTTCTTATTGCTCTGTGCTAGAGAGGACCCTGTGACAGCTGGAGGGACAGCCTTCTGGAAAGGAATTGTGGTCAACAAAATAAAAACTCCTTTTTCCCACCGTTTTTTGCTCCTTTCTTTTTCTTTTCCCACTGTGGTAGCAGCATGGTGTATTCTCATGCAGGCTGCTGAAATTGAGCACTGACAAGGTAAAATTCCATTTAAAACCCCAGCAAGAGATTTTAAGGCTATATCCGAGTCCTTAGACAAGTTATAACTGGAAGAAGAAATGCCTGTGATTTAGTGCCTGGCAAACAACCTGCCAAGGTCATGACAGCGTCTTCTCCCATCCCCACAATCACGCCCCTCCACACGTTGAGCTGTCGCATGCATATTCCCTCTAATGCCCAACCGTGTTTGCTTTTCTTTCCATGAATGCTTTCCCAAAGAAAAATGGGTGGGAATTATCACATTGCAAAAGATATTTTTAAAAGATGACCTTGCTGTGTGTAGGATAATCATGCAAGTGAGGAGCTAACATAGCGGAGACTTATCCTGCTGATCTCTGAAAGGGAACAGGCTGCTCAAAAGTGTTCCCAGTTAGAAACACTTCACCCTCCAAAAAAACAGGCATGTTCCCCCCTGGATCGAACCATCCGGTTGGCTCTCCCTCAAAGGGCCGAACAGCCATGCCAGACTCAGCAGAGCACATTTCAGGGCAGACCTCAGTGCCACCGACATGTCCTACCAGGAGCCTGATCCAAAATCAAACATATGAGCCTGGGTGTGAATTACCTGAACTAACCTGATCTGTTACCTCCTCACTTTCCAAAGGTTCTTTGTGTTTAGAAGAAATTACACTTAAAACCATTGCGCTGGTAACAAAATGGCAATCAGAAGTGAGGAAGTTGTTAAATAAAGCCCATTTTACTGCCTAACTTCAAGGAAAGCCATAAAATTATCAGTCCTCTCTTTCCTCAGTATATTTCTTCCACCGTCTGTGATGTTCCGTGGGGTATTTCTCTATGTGAAATCTATGATGGTTTGGCTCCAAATTACCCAAACATAAAATAAAGCTTACGAAGCCTCACTCAGAGGTTGCATGGGCCCTTTTTATTGGCACAAACTTAAAAAGAGCCTTAATGAGCCTTATAGGCTTGGGGGACATTTTGGTTGCTGGCACTTGCGGGCCACACGGCTCGAGTCCCTCTTGCAGCACATAGGCGGAAAGCAGCCTGGAACCACAACCCGGGGATTTTATAGTGCTGGATTATGCGCTGGGATTGCCCTCTTCCTCCCCAGCGAATCTCGGAACTATTTTCTTTGAAAACAAGGAGGTGATGCTGCAAGGATACTCCAGCTGAATGCAGCTTGATCACTCAAGGCTACAGAGGCAGCCAAAAATAATAGGGATGTCTAAAATGGGGTGAAAGAGGTCGTTTGATGGTAAAAGGAGAGGTTTAATCTCAAAGATTAAAGCTGAAGCACACCCACCAGCGTACAAGCGGGAAGCCTCCCACTACAGAGCCCCTCATCCATTTCTATTGGAATTTTATTCCGCCCGCAGCGATGCTCTACTGCACACGCCGGGCACCAGGCCTGAGGCTTCACGTGCCGTCCTCGGGCTCTGAGCTCCGCACAGGCTGCCCCTGTTTACACAGAGCTCGGCTCGAGAGGCGCCCGGTCCCGCCTGCGTTCCGTGGTTGCTGCTTTAATTCGAGGAGTAACACACAGTAATGTCAGGTTGGTAATCAACCTTCGGGGGTTTGGCCCACGTTTGATCTCTGAGCATGATGCTTGGTGATACCACCATGGGAGAAGCTCTGCTCCAACCCATTCTAGCTCAGATCCTTGAAACCCATTCTGGCTCAGAGTGGGTTTGGTTTTCACTTGAGGCATTAGTTCAAGACACACAACTTTACCTTTTCCCTCCTCCTGGGCCTGTTCTCATATGTTAAAGACAATACACAATTTTATTCCCTCAGATCTCTCTGAAACGCGTGGCCTGGAAGCCTTTGTGCATCAGTTCCTCCGCTCTTAGTCCCGTTGGCTTTAGCTGGTCACGTTATGTCCTACACGACTCCGTGTACCGCAGACTACGGAGCAGCAGGAACTGCCCGCGCGCAGGGGCACCGGCCTCACAGCACCCCACAGTCAGGGACGCCTCTGCTGTCACCTAACGTAAGAGTTGGGGCCAGACAAACACACAATACTGCTTTCCTTCCACAATTAACAAGCCTTAATTATTGATGAAAATGATCGTTATCCCAAAATAGTAACAAGACCCAGCCGGACTATACAGCAGGGCTTTTAACTCAGACACCGCTATGATGTCCTTGTGTTTTTCTGTGTTGTTTATTCTATGCCTTGGCTTGCAGTTACAAACATAAAAGAGTAAAATAGAAACACCACATCGAAAGTCTTTCAAACTTGCTTCCTTTTCATCCTTCATATAGAGCCAGGAAAGTTTAAAATTCACAATGGGATTGCTTAATTCCTTACCAAGGTGCAAATAAGTAAAATGGAATGAAAAAGTGGCCATATTGGGTTCAAATCGCAAAGAGTTTTCTAGAGGGAAAGATTTATAATTTTGGTCAAATATCAGAAAGGTTAAATGGTTTTTAAATCAGAAATAAAAATACCATTGATGACTCAAGCCATGTTCTAGACACGTCTGGGGTGATTTTTTTCCAGTGGTCAGCACACGCCTTGCATTTGTTCTGAGATGAAACAGGGAGCCACCAAATAAAATACATTCAATAGGCCTTACTAGGGTACTAGGTGCTTTCAGCAGCGGTAGTTGCTCATAAAATACAAATCCCGCTTATCTGGAGAACGGCAGGGTTGGGAAGCGGAGCCGCGGAGCGGAGGCCGGGCACAATGCGAGCGGGCACCGCGCGGCCCCTGTGCCTGATGCCCGCGGGCACGAGGAGCGGCGCACAGCGAGTACGCGCGTTCACTGTGGTCCCCGCGTCAGCAACGTTCGCATTTCATCCTAATAGCTAAAATGCCTCTTAATTGAGGCTGGATTATAGGGCCAACCTAATTCATTTACGCTGATGTAAACCCAGGTATCTGTTACAACATCACATGTTGGGTCTCACCACAGAGTAAAAGCTGCTGATAAAACCCCCGGCGCAGCAAGGGAAGTGGGTTACTCCTGACCAGACCCGACTCGGAGGCCGTCGAAGTCAATACGACTTCCATGAGTTTCAGTGGGTTTGGGATCAGGCCCACAGGAACGCTTAGCCTGTTCTGCTTCCAAAATGCAAAATCCTTTTCCACTGGCTTTGCCAGTTTGGTGTTAATATACGTGTGAAGGAGCTCTGCGGGGGAGGTTTTTGAGTTTTTTAACACTGAGGAATGATTTCACCCTTCCCAGGGTGGGGATTTAGTGCAGAAAAGCGGGCAGGGGGCAGGAGGCTTTCAGCAGAGGCAGCAGCTCCCCGGCCGAGGGGGCGCACGCCACGCAGCGCAGCGCAGCACGCGTGGCGCGGCCGGGCAAGGGGCCTCCCTCAGCGCCGCCGCGCGCTGCGCCGCGACTGCCGCCCGGGGAGCGCTGATGCCCCTGCGCCTCAATCGGGCCCAGCCATCATTTTGCTGTCTGCTGCGGGTTAGTCACTGCTCTCAGCTGCACAAGTGCAAATCTGGAGGCAGGAAGGGAGGTGAACGAAGATCCTCCACTTACTCAAGCCCTGCTTGTCCCACTGGAACGAGGGGAGCTTCATAACGGCCAGGACACTGAATCCAGGTACTGGAAGAAACTCCCTTAGACACAGTGAGCCACCTTATACTAATACAAGAAGACTTTCTAGAGGCTGTTGTCATTTAAATCTCCCTTTCTCCCTTAAATGACGTGCCTTGAAATATCCTCTAGCTTCCTCTGCCATTCACTTCTTCCATCACTTGCTGAGCTTTTCTGTTCCACACGTACCACACAACGTGCTGCTGCCTACGTGGCTTTTCAGCCTAAGGATGATACCCTCCTGTAGAGCATCTTGGTGCAGCATCTAGCTCAACGGCTCTCAAAACTACGTCTGGACCTCTACAGGCTGCCAAGTATAAACAGTAGTGTGGACATTACGCAGCAAAATCATGTGAAACCAAACACTTTCTGAAAGCAAACATTTTCCCACTGCACAGAGTAAACATCTGTAATAAATTGCATTATGCAAAACACATTTATGGCTAATTTTTAAATTTAAACCACCTGGAAAATGCTGTCAGATTGATTGATATGAAGATCTCAATATTCTAGTAATCTAATGATATCTAATAGACAAAATAGTATGATATTACAATGTTCTCAAGTCTCTCCATTTTCTGTAACCCTCTCAGAGATCAAGCTGGCAGAACTCACATTTTTTGAAATTGTATACATAATTAGTGATGCCATTGCCCAAAATAACCTCTTTACAGAAGTCTTCCTCTTCTGGTTTTAAACTCACTATAATCAAGACACAGACGAGCGCATTGCTGTGCAGTGGAATTTGGGTTTGGGTCAGGGAGCAAGGGCTAACACTGTGTGCCACTTTCCATTCTATATATTATTTTGCAGGTAATTTAAGCTTAGCCAAGAGTTTAAACCTGACTAAAAGTTGTGCACACATTCAAACATATGTGTAGTTTTTCATTAAAAAAAAAAGAGTAACTTTTATTATCTCTTTTCTGAAGGTAGCTTTTGTCCTGATATGTGCTTTTCCAAACATTAGGAGTCAATGCCAAAGGGGAAAAAAAAAAAAGTGTTTCTCTTCTATAAAATAAGCCCAGTCCTGCAACCCTTCCTCCATAAACTCCCATGCCCATCACCATTCAAGCAAGATTTCCAAGAGGACGTGAGTCCATCTCCAGCTTCCCTTTGGTCCATACAAAGGGCATCCTGCCCGTGCCGGGATCTGCGTCGAGCACTGGCGCGGGGTGGTTGTTGCTGGAGCAGTTTTAAAGCGCAGCCGGTACCTGCAGCGACTTCCTCGCCTCCTGGTGTGTCGGGGACTTGCAGGCCATGTGGTACATTTCAGCCTTAACTTTGAATTTCCTTTATTTTGCAGATCAAGCTTTGACGTTCCCTTAAGGTAGTGGGGTTTTATGTCATTGCATATATCCTAGTTTAAAAGATAATGCCGCACTGAAACAGAACGGAATATTAAACCCTGAAATAAAAAGAATTGTATTTCACTTCCCAGCTCCTATTCCTGGATTAGCTCACATTTCTTTCCCTTTGTTAGATATTTAGCACCAAATACAATACTCATTGCAGGCTAACTTCCCTCCTGCAGCACGAGCGTGTGGCTCACGTTTCTTCCAAGAAAGGAAGGAGGGACCTCCTGCAGAAGGACCCTGCCTTGCTATAGCCTGGAAATAGTTCCAGGATGATACAAGGTCTGAAATGCAAACAAAGGGGAGGGAGCAGCGAGCAGTCAGGCCTGGTGCCTTTATCCCCCGGGCACTGAAATGTCTGTGCAGAGGTTGGCAACGCAAAGACACAGCGTGGTGGATGGCCCCGTGGGTAACAGCAGCCTCTCCTGCCCAGCTGCTCCCTGGCACCCGTCTCCTTCCAGCACCTCTGGGCTTGGTAGCTGAGCTCAGCCAGCAGCAGGGCTGGCTCCTGGAGGTGCTTCCTGGTGCTTATTGGTGGCCTGGACCACTCCTATCTCATATCTGGTGCGTCTGGTCCTGGTCTGGGTGTTAAGAACTGCGGGGGTAACCGAGTAGGGGCTCCGCAGTATGGCAGGAGCCACTGGAAAGCCACTACAGAGCAGTGTCTGTAAGCACAGCTTTGTGACCCCAGCCCTCCTCCGTCTGCTACCCAGCCTGTGCGTCCTTCCCCGCTTCCCCTCGCCTGCACGACCCTACCCGGGAGCCAGCGCAGCGGGGCAGGACGTGCCCCAGGCCGGAGCAGCTCCCGGGCCGCCCAAAGGACGGGAAGCAGAAGAGCAGCGGGTGCCGGGTGAGATGCTCGGCCTCATCGTCTGAGCTGAACTCCGGTGTTTTTTACGGCCATTTGTTTTTTAAAGGAGCATTGCTGCGATCGCAGCCTTGGGTCTCGTGTGCATACGAAACTGCTCTGCTTTAACTAGGTGCAGAGATGATAAAACCAGGAGGAATGGTCTGCTCTGACCTCCTATATAATACAGGCTACAGGAATTCCCTAAATTAATTTCTGTTTGGGTTAGCTCATATCTGTAGAAAAACAGCCAACCTTAATTAAGAAAAAGGAATTCCAGTGATGTTGAAATCTGCCCAGCTCTCTAGTAAATTGTTTTAATGGTTAAATGCCTTCAGTACTTAAAATATAAACTGTATTTCTAATCAGCATTTGTCTAGTTGTAGCTCTTTCTGATGGATAATATCATATTTGCTGCTTTGAAAAGCTGTGCGTGATTGAATCTCTTCCTACTTTTCATGCAGGAACTCGTGGCCTCTCTATAAGTGCTTCCTTGCCTAACTAAACTAAAATGATATAAAATTGATTGTATTAAATGATCGCAAAAGAGCACTGGTTTGCTCCAAAAATGTCAGCAAACCTAGATAAAGTTTAAATAAACAAATAGGATGAATTACTAGTTGGAAACCTGAGTGTCCAAAGAGGCCCTTCCAGAGTTGAAGTATATCTGTGTAGAAACTAATTTCAAGCAAAGCGAGGCCGCTGCTGAGGACAAGGCTTCATTAGCTGAGTTTTACAGATCTCCTGCTGCTTCCCAAGCCCTTTCCTTCCCTTTCCTCCAGCCTGGAGCAACCACAAACACTCCTCTTTTGCCGGTACCTGCCGCTCCGCACCCGCCGCGGCCTCAGCACAACGGTGCTCCCCACGCAGCCCCTCTGCCTGCACATCCTTGCTGCCTTGGGAAGTCCATACGTATTTTACAACAAATATTCCCGCCGCAGAAGTGCATAATGAGCGTGTTTGGGAAGCGTGCCAGGGAACAACATATAGGTTCCTGTATAGTGGTTAGGTCCATGCATGGAGCGCTATGTCTGTGCTCTATATACAAGTCCGGGAAATTTCCAAGTCTTTATAGACGTACATACATAGGGATACAGACTGCCAGCCCCACTGAAATCTATAGATACTGCATTTTATCTCTAAACAAGTACATACATTAACTGTAATTGCAGATAGCACATGTATTTTACCTGCCTTTTTCTCTGTATGCATTCCGTATATATAGGGTTTTGTTCAGCAGAGTAAGCAGCATGTTACACATGCACACACATGCGCACGGAGACACACGCACACATATGTGAGCCTAAATAACTGGGTGAATAGGTGAATATGAACACTAATAGCCATTTATGGCAACAACAATGAAAGCTGTCCCTGGAGCCTGCCTATGGTAGAGCAGCCAAAATGATTGAGTATCCACGGGGCACTGCTACGGCAATGGCACTCACATGGGCCTCCTTTTAGAAATGATTAATATTTAACTGACTTTCTGAACCTGGCTTTGTTTTTCGTTATGATTAGATAGCACAGTGCACAGAGCAGGCCCGTAAGTACCTTGCAGGGTGTCCGAACAGCTTCCACGCTCACTTCCAGAGGGAGAGGAGAGGGAGAGGCAGAGACATAAGGCAGTAAAAAAATATGCTCAGCTCTGTTTGTATTTGTTTGGAAAGAAAAGGGGGGAAAGCTGCCTGAGAGGCCAGTGTAATAAGATGCTGTAGCTTTTATGAAAGAGGTGAAATAATTTTAAACACAGACACACAATGAGTTTATTTATTTAGAAACTTGTTAAATAGAGTCTGGGAATTCAAATATTCAATGTTGACATTGTACAGAGCTGGCAGGGAGCCAGGCCCGGCTCTCTGGAGGGACCCAATGGCCACGGCGCCCAGGCCCTCGCCCCTCCCAGCCCACTAAATAGGTAAAAGCCATTAGTTATACCCACAAGCAATATCTGAATCCGAGTCAAATAATGTTGCCTCAGCCAGCCGACTTCAAAGGCGAGTAAGTGTGTTTGGCTTTTTAGTGCTGGAACTGCAGCAATATGTCACACTTTTGAAAGAGTTTTGTAAACAGTTCCTTCCCCTTTGTAGAAACATTTCTTAAGTTTCTTGTACCCCATGTAAACAGCGTTAATTAACAAGGGTTACATTTTTCATTTACAAGGCGGGCCGTATTAATGACGAGCTCGCCTTTCAGGGCGTCCCTTCCCTTTGTGTCTCCCTCTGTGCCCCCGGCAGCAGCGCGGGAGCCGCCGCGGGGGCCCCGCAGCGCCCGCCCCGCCGCCAAAGGGGCTTCCCGGTTCAGGGAAGTCTGTCTAAGAGGCGGGAGAGAGAGCGAAAGAGAGAGCGAGGAGGGAAGGAGGGAGGAAAAACGGAGAGAAAGCTGAAAAGAGAGGGGGGGGGGAAGAAAAAATAAAAGGAGAAAGAAAAGGAAAGAAAAGAAAAAGAAAAGAAAAGAAAAGAAAAGAAAAGAAAAGAAAAGAAAAGAAAAGAAAAGAAAAGAAAAGAAAAGAAAAGAAAAGAAAAGAAAAGAAAAGAAAAGAAAAGAAAAGAAAAGAAAAGAAAAGAAAAGAAAAGAAAAGAAAAGAAAAGAAAAGAAAAGAAAAGGAGCCCCGCACACGCTGTGCATCCCGAGAAGGGTTAAGGAAGCGCCTGGTGGAAATGTGCCCGGTACATCATAACGGGGCCGTCTGGGCCGTGCCCGCCGCTCGGAAGGCACCGGGGCAGCGCCGGGCCGGGCCGGGCCGGGCCGGGCCGGGGCCGCCTCTCCGCGCCGCGCGGCGGGACGCGCTGCCCGCGGCCCCAGAGCCGCCCCGAGGCCCAGGTAGTGGTAACGGGAGGCGAATAAACAGCCTCGCTGCACGGGCCGGCGGCCCGGGCACGGCAAACAGCTCCCTTCTCAAAAACAAATTCCCGGACAGAGTCTTAAACAGGCAAATAAACTTGCCGGCTCTGTTTTTCAATCAAGGCTTTTAAGTACTAGGCTGAGGCAAATTACAGGCGCAGGAAAACCTGCTGAAACTTAGGAAAGTGTTATTTTACTATCTCAGACGGGTGGAGGGATCTGGATCTACCTTGGCCGCACTAAATTGCCTGTAAAAAAGTGGTGATAAAGTGTAAAAGTAACAAGTGCCTCCTTATTCACGTGTGTTCCCCTAATCTGATCACCTTCTGTCTCTTTATGAGGCTACTGGGTGGCTCGGGGCTCCCCCTGGGCCGGCTGCGGGGCTGGCGCGGGGGTTATTCGGGGATACGGTGAAGGCGGCGGAGCAGAAATGCGGCCGCGCGGGAGCGCGGGGGGCGCCCGAGGGGTGCCCGGGGGTGCAGGGGGTGCCCGGGGGTTCGGGGAGTCCCCGAGGGGTGCCCGGGGGTGCAGGGGGTGCCCGGGGGTTCGGGGAGTCCCCGAGGGGTGCCCGGGGGCCGCGCAGGTGCAGCGCGGCCCCGCACGCTGCCCCGCCGCGAGTGGGCGAATAGACACAAACGAGCCCTGATTTGCCCTGATGTTTACATCTATATGTATATATATATATCCCTGGTTATTCCCAGCGAGGCTTCCTTGGTTTCTTCTGATTTTTTTTTTTTTTGGGGGGGGCGGTTCTTACAGCTATTTTTCCATTCACACCGAGGCCAAGGAGCTGCGCCCTTCAGGTATTCGCCTCTAACTCAGAATTAAAAGCTCTTCTGAACATCAGCGACAGTCTCGCAGCCGGCATGGTTTTTATTCCACGCGCGAAGAAGTAAAAGCGAAATAATAAAAGAACTGAGTTTGATCCCGATTTATACGATTTTCCACGCAGCAGCGTGAAGGCTACAAAACGTTTTCTGATCGCGGCGCAGAAGGAGCACGCTGCGAAGCTGGAAACTTTCCTTTTGGAGGGAGGAATTGCGGGGGTCGCGCAACCGCCCTCCACTTGCCACGAAACTGAGCCCTCTTCGAGGGGAAGCAACAGGGGCGCGAAACGCAAAAGGAAAAAAAAAACATTCGATTTCCTTAATGAGCGGATTATATAATGCACCGCATCTGCGGCAGCGAGAAGCTCAGAGCGGCAGCCCAAGGAAGAAACTTTGCAACGGTCAAGGCGGCGCGAGCGGGAAGAGAAGCGGGGAGGGAAAGGAAAAAGAAGGGGACGGGACACTCTCCTTGCAGAATTAGCCCCAAAGCAGGGACGGCGACCTGGAGATTTAGCAACATATTTGTTTTCAAATTGTGTGCGCCGGATTATCCGCTTTTAAATCACCTAATCAAATGCAGGTTGTTGCTGTTATTGTTAAGTTTCAAAGAAAAGATGATGATGACCCGGAGAGATCTTTTGCTTCCCCTTTTCCACGCTGTTCCATTTTTTTCCCTTAACAAATAAAGAGTAAATAAGCATCTGCTTTCTACGTCACGCAACTTATGCAACATTTCCCGCGACTTTTTTTTCCCCCGCCTGCTCTTTTTTTTTTCAGTCGAAAATGTAAATCGCAATCGACACGAAATTCAAGTGAAACTTGCCCAGATGTGTCAGTGAAAATGAAGACATCAGCTGCTTTTAGAACAGGACGCGAAAGCTGGCGAAGATTTGTCGTTGCTTCCCTCTTTTTATAAATACATAAAAATATATATAAATAAAATCGCTACAGTTAAAAGCAAAGATCCCTATCATAAAGGAGAAACAGATGGAGTGAGCGAAAGACAAATAATTAAATAAATGGGCGTTTGCGTGTCGATGGCTGAGCCCTCGCCTCGCGGAATAGAGACCTTAGGGCGGCCAAACTGCACAAAAAAAAAAAAATGCTGGAAAGGCGCCTGAAATTACAGCATTTAGATCAACTTTGCGCGGGTGACTCCAGCGGGCCGGAGCCGCTGCGCGGACTCCGGCGGCCCCGCTGCGCCCCGGCGCATCCCGCCGCGCTGCCCCGCGCCTGCCGCGGAGCCCCCAGCAGCAGCGCGGCTCCCCGCGCCGCTTGGGCTCGGTTTTACGCGGCTGCTCACACACCTCTAATGGTTTAATTCAGGTTTTTTTTTGGGGGGGGGGGCCGGTGCCTCGCACCGGGGCTCGCCGCTTCCCCCCGCAGCCTGGGGCAGAGCTGCCGGGCCCCCTCTCCCCACGCCGTGCGCATGGATGTGCACACACACATACGCACACACATACACACATGCACACATACGTACATATACATACACACATACACAGCCCCCAGCCCTTGCAGACAGCGCCCACTATAGGGCCCGGAGCCTCTCGCACCCACCCCCGCCCCCCCCGGCAGCCCCCGGCGGCAGCAGCAGCAACTTGCAGCGCTCGCCACTGAACTTTTCCTCAACTCCTTCCCCCGCTCCCGCCACCGCCCCGCAGCCCCCGGCCCGGCTCCCGCGGCCGCGACCCCCGCGCGCGCCCCGCGGCCGGAGCCGAGGCCGGGGCCGCGGATGCTGCAGGTTGCCCGCGAGCTCCGCGGCGCATCCGACACGTCTGTGCAACATGGCAGAGAGCGAGGGGAAAAGCCAAGAGAAAGGGGGATTGCACCTACTTGCGGCCAGCTTCCTTGCCCTGCCTTTGGATCGCATGCTGCCAGTCCCGCGGCCGATGCTGGCGGGAGGGGGGGCTTTTTTTTTTCCTCCTGGCGCTTTTCCTCCTTTTTTTATTATTTTTTTCCTCCGCTCCCCCTCGCCCCGTCTCCTCTCCCGCACACACACTCTCCCTTTCTCTCAATCCCGGCTCGCTATCTCTCCAGCATTGTCAGTTCGGACACCTTCGCACATGCGCACGGGCGGCTCCCCCCCGCTCTTCAACATTTCAGCGCCGCCAAAAAAAAGTTTGCAGCGATCCATCACGGCCGGGGGAGCGCGGGGGAGCGCGGGCGAGAGCGCGGCCGCGCCCCGGCGCCGCCCGCCGCCCCTGCCCGGCCCCGGCCCCGGCCCCGCCGCCCCTGCCCGGCCCCGGCGCCCCCGGCGCGGCGGGAGGATCCTCGGAAGCAGTAACTCGCCATGAGTTATCCCTTTTAATGCGGCGGTAACGGTGCCCCGGCGGCTTGGCGGGCTGTGCAGAGCGCGTTGGCCGCCGCGCGCCGTTACCGGGGATCTCGGCGTGTACGGGGCGGGGGACGGGGCTGGGGTAGGAACACAGAGCATTGAAGCGGACGCTGCCCCACTTTCCCCACCTTGAACTAGGCTCAGCTACCACCATTTGGGCAGAAAAAGGCGCTTTTAAAACAGTAATACCGGCCGCACTAATCTGCTTTAATTACAGGGTTTGCCAATCAAAGAGGGAGCGGGCTGAAATTGGGAACTCCTTTAGGGGGTGGCGGTGTCCGAGGTATGAATCAATCCAAACTACATATAGATTTTCCTCCGGTACAACCTCCTTGCATTAAACAGTTTTGTTCAATACCTTCCATGCGCTATTTATGTTCCCATTAATATCTGTTGCAAATCCTGCCAGACACCATAAAAGAAAATTACAATCTTGCAGACTCGGGGCTGCGCCAGGACATACACGCGGCTCGACTTTTTGTTTTAATAAAACCCCCGGCATCGCCCCGGCTGCCGGGGCTGCGGGTCGGGGCCGCCCCCGCCTCCGGCCCGTGCCCACGGCCGCCCCCCGCGGCTCCCCACGCGCGACCAACGCGTGTTTCTCTCCCTCAAAACGCCCATGGGAAAGGCGCGAGCACTTGAGGTGGCCGCGCAAAGCCTCCCTTGATGCCCGGAATTATTTTTAATGCGCGGACAGGACATTTGGAGGCTCCCGCAGTTGCTGTGTGCGGGACCCTCCGCGCGGGAAGCAGGGGCCCAGGGAGAACCTGCTGCACCCCGAGGCGAGGATGGGGCTGTGTCCCGGACACCCACGCGGACACAGCCCGGCCCCAGCACCGGGGCCGCCGAGGGTGGCCGGGCAGCCGCCAGGGATGCTTGGAGGCAGCGGGACCCCAGGCTGCCCTCGGAGCGGGGGCGCTTCGCAGCGCTCGCTCTCCGACCTCGCGAGGGGATCGTTTCCAGAGGCTCCTAGAGAAGGGCTCTCCAAAATGCACCCCCCAGGGCCGCCCCCGCGGCGCCGAGTTATTGAGGCACATGGCAACATTCGGGGAACAGCTTCCCCCCGCGCTGCTCCCCGCGGGCAGCCGGGGCTCGAGCCAAGCGGCAGCTCGCGGGCCCCGCGCGGGCCGGGCCGCGGCGCGGATGCGGCCCCGGGCGGGCGGGCGGCCGTGCCCGCCGCCTGTCACCGCCACCTGCGCGGCGCCCCGCGGCCCGGCAGGTGCCGGACCCCCCCCCCGCAGCCGCCTGCGCCGCGCGCCGCGCTCGGCCCGCGCAGCCCCCGCCGAGACCCCGCGAATCGTTGCCGCGGGGCGGCCGCTCCGCAGCCCGCGCTCCCTCCGACCGCGAAAGCGCCGCCGGGCGAAGCGGAGCGGCGGCGGGGACGACCCGCGCCCCTCGCTGTTACTTGTATTTATTCTTAATTAAACCCGTTTCTAATACACGCTGGGAGAGCCACAACAGCCCCTCGCGCACAGGTTTCAATGCGGTCTCTCTAACAGGAAATTTCCCTTCCTTACATTATAATTGAACGAGCCTACTTGGAGAAAAGTTGGAATTCTTCATGGAGGTATTTGCTGGGCTATTGTCTTTGTGCAGTGAACTTTACATCGCGTTATTCAATCTCCATCTATATTCTCCTAGCTACCAGTAAGATTAATTTAATCATTGTAATGCAATTATTAATACTGTTTACCCAACGCTTGATTTCAGGTTTGCTGTTAAGAAATTAAGCGTCTTGCTGGGTGACCGAAAAAAAAAAGCTATGCAGGGATTTCCAGGCTACGTTGAAATGAAACAGTCCTCTCTATTTAGTCTCAGAACTGCAGCTTTCAGCCATGGGCTCAATTAGCCAAAATGGAAACAATTTTCATTCATTGCAATAACTCACTGTTCTGCTGATCACTTTCAAAATATACACTTTATTATTATACGCTGACCTCGGTGCCGCGAAGTGGCAAGGCTAGAAAGAGGCAGAGGGATCTCTCCAGCCCCCTTGGGCTGTAATTATTAGAAATTAATTGGGTTCAGGACCCTGGGTAGCATGGGTAAATTAATAGCTTGTCTGGTTGTTTAAATCCGAATTCTCAGTCCACGGGAGAGCAAGGGAGGGAGCTCGCGAACGTGAAATGCAGCCCCAGGAGACACGAGACGCCCGCGCCCCCTGCGCGCCCCGCGGAGCCCGCCGGCGGAGCGGGGACCCTCGCACTTTATTTCCCTCCTTGTTTTCGCCGGCGCTTTGTTTTCGGGGAGCTCTTTAGGGGTTAAAATAAAATATAAAGATCCTGTATACTTGGAGCTGTCGTGCGGGAGTAAAAGTGAAAAGGGAGCCTTAGGCAAAAGGAAATTACTGCAAGCCCGCGTGACCTTTCCGAGAGGTAATCAATCAAGTGATCAACAGGGATATTTATCATTGCTAGATGGGGCTACTTTACACATGCAGAGAAGGGGGGCACGGATGCGCGCACACACACACCCGCTCACACGAAACTTTGGATAAACCCGTAAACCTCAAATCAAGCGCGTAGACTTTAATCACTGAGAAGATCGTGCGTTTTCTTTTCTGAGCTCCAGAAGGAACGAAAGGGACAAAAACACTCGAAAGTTTCCCAGTAAAAAAATACCTCCTGCGCTAGGTGGTCACATGGAAGCTGTCCTGGGAAAGGCTGGGAACGACAGAGGTGATTTAAAAAACCTTAAATACCAGCGAAAAACAATGAAAAAAAAGAAAGAAAAAAAAAAGGAAAGAAAGAAAGAAACAAGAGGCTTTGATAGCCAGGATCGGTGTTTGTTTTTATATAATGTGTTTTTATTTGCTGCTTTGAAACTCGGAGGCTGCAGAGAGCTGCTGCTTCTAGTCCTCGAAACGGTTAACTTCGAAAACAAAACAAACCAAAAAAACCCATGCCCCCTCCTATATGAAATCAGCGATCTGGTTCAATTAAACTTGCTCTCCATAGCATAAAGCATCCGCCACAATACAGGCAATGAAAACCAACAATAAAAGCACATGCATTTTCTGCACAGTTTCCTTCTCCCTTGTAAAACATGCCGTCGTGTAAGCACCAGACATTTAATTTTGCTTCCTATAACTTACCGGATTCCTTAACAAACCAACTAGGACTTTTTTTTTTTTTTTCCCTCTTTTGCACCGCGCTTCGCGCACACACAAAGCCTCCCTATTTTCGTCCTCTGCTCGCCTTCAAAAAAAAAAAAAAAGAAAAAAAAGGAAAAAAAAACGAGTTTAGAGCAGGGTAGCAAGCGCCGGGCTCGCCGGGGAGCTGCTGTTCGGAGGGAGGAGGCGCGGAGAGCGGGAAGCCCGCGCGGGGCGCTGGTGCGGAGCCCGCGCGCGAGTGCGGAGCCCGGGGAGCCGGCGCGGAGCGCGGGGCGAGGAGCTCGGGGCGCCGCCGAGGAGCCCGCGGGGCTGGGGCCGGGACACGGGCGCGGGGCGCTGCTGAGGAGTGCGGGGCGCTGCTGAGGGGCGCGGGGCGCGGAGCGCGGCGCGGGCTGCCCCGGCCCCCGCGGTCTGCGGCGCCCCCGCGCGGCCGCTCCGCGGCGCTGCAGGGCGCAGGGAAGGGAAGAGGCTGCAAGCGGCTTTTGCCGGGAAACGCGTTCGGAGCGCGGGGTAGAAAAGCTGCGCTTGAAGGGAGCTGGAATTTCCTCCTTGGGGAGGCGCAGAGTCCGCAAAAGGCTGTCTAGGCCCTTCCTCTGGTCCTCAGAGAAGAATGAGATGCGGAATTGCTCCCGAATATACAACAGGACTTGAAAATTAACTCACTGCAACCAAAAAACAGATTGGCCAAAGGCGCACAACCCGTATCCATAAGTATACCCATACCAAAGCTCTTCTGGCAGAATTAAAGCACTTTTTTTTTTTTTTTAACTAAAACTGTCCTACAGACTGTTCAAAGCTCTCATATCCTCAAGAGATTACACCCAATCTGCCCTGCTCTTAAAGGAACAGCAGTGGGGACATAATTGGAAAATTAAAGAGAAGGAGGGGGAAAGTAATTACAGCCCACCAGAGAAAAACAAACATGTTCTGAATGTAGACAAAACATTAAACAAAGGGGAATTAATAGTACTTCAAACCTAAAGGGAAAAATGTCTACAGAGATCAGCAGAAAGCGAACATCCTATTGAAAGAGAAAATAGAAATAATCAAAATCACAGAAAAACATGGAAGGGGGAAAGAATTTGAAAAGCAATCTGAAATAAAAATAAAACAAGTACTAAATGTTACTCCCACACTCAACAACAGTTAAAGCTGAAGTATTAAGGTTAAAAAAAAAAAAACACAATGAAGTTGTGGCATGCAGGTAACTACTCAGGTGGGCAGGGGAGCAAAAGCCTCAGCCTGTAACGCACCAGAGCTTTGCAGTTTGTACCAGCTGGGCTGGCTGCCCCTGTGCAAACTGAGCTAGGTGAAGACTAGAAAATCAGCAGAGATTTTTTTTTTTTTTTTTAGTGAGATGTTGCTGTGTTCAAGCTGTGTGCACGGCCAGCCCTGCGCTGTGGCCTGCTGCCCCTGCTGCCGCGGCCGGGAGCGCTGGTGTTTGCAGGACACGCAGCCCGTGCCCGAGGAGGGGAGCCCGGCGCGGGGGTAGAAGCGGCCGCTGCGGCTGTTTCCAGCGTGGAGCAGAGCACCAAAACGCGGCAGCCCTGGGGAGCCCGGAGCCTGCAATGGCTGCAGCCGCTTACGGCGACTCCAGCCCTACGCGGGGTCACTCGGCCCCTCGCAGCTCCCCGTCCTCTCCCGCCTGCAGCAAGGCCAAGCTGGGGCTCAGGGGCTCGGAGAGGCCGTGGGGCCCCGCGAACAGCGGCAGGAGCCCGGGGCAGCGCCGCAGAGCCCCCGCTGGGCAGCACCTTTCTTTTGCTAAAGCCACAGACTCCTGTCCAGCGCCCTAAGGCTCCTGGGGAAGCTTTGGCTATTTAGCTGTCTGAAGGAGCTTAAATATGTCTAAATAGAAGAAAAACATGCACTGGGGTGATGGGGGGAAAAATCTTTCAGGTGGTAGCTCTGCATGAAACCCCATTTTTGCAGCACCCATGTTAGGGCAGAAAAGCAGGATCATGACCAAGGACTGTAATCAAGGCTTTTGTTTCCCTTTGTTGTGCTTTATCTGCTCTCCTTCTGAGTATTATCACTAGGCAAAGAACAGGCTTTTTCTTTCTGCTTTTGTTTAAAAGAACCACAAATACAGGTTAACACATCAGCCTTTAAAAAATCCCCCTTCCCTCCCCCGTTTTTTTTTTTCTTTCCTTTAAAATATAAGGAACACATTCATATTTCACTCCCATTTCTCTCCAGTACAAAAGCACGGGGTCAGAATTAATGAGTAAAGTATTTGTGTGACGTTTTATATTGTATTGGCATTTATATAGTGCTTTTCACAGGCTTCATGTCAAAACCCTTTACAGGGCAATAAATCATATACCTTTCCTGATGAAATTGTATGTAGGCAATTGGGCCCCTATCCTGCCCTCAGAAAGGTCCCATGTGCAAGACACAAGAACTAAGTGCGCTGAAACCTGCAGAGGTGTCTCAAAAAAAGGATGTGGGTCAAACCTTCCCCCATCCCACCCCGAATATCCTGCGATCTGGTAAACGGTCTTTAGAGCCCACTTGAACTGGAAAGACCTAATCTTAACATCACAAAGCTTCTATTGCCGTCTGAGTTACTGAACATGCAAATTGTGCTGTGGGTTTTAAACCTAACAACACTTTTTCCTTTCCTTTTCTTTTTCTTTTTTTTTCCTGTGGATTTAAGCAAGATATCCATTTATATTGAAAATAAGATTTTTCTTAAATTGAGCTTGTTTCTGAAAAACAATGTTCACTCCAAATAATTTTCCTAAAATGATTTTTAAAATGTAACAATGCATTTTTACACTGCTGTCATTTATTTGCATTTAATGATGAAGAATTAAGCTCTCAGAACTATAAGACTTTTTAGACTGACTCCTTTGCACATTTATTTGCGTTCCTAAAGTGTTATCAAAGACACTTTTGCCTAGGAAAAAAATGGAAATGCACTTACTAAATATTTAAGAAGAAAAATGGCTGGGACTGGTAAAACATAAGCAATAATCTGTTCCACTGCTCTTCCTGGAGAAGCACAGGGCTCCGACCCCTAAAAAACTCAGAATAAAATTCAGGTTCCACTGAGATGGGTGGAAGTTTTGCAGAAAGCCATTCCTGGTAGAATTTGCCAACTATCACTTAAATGCAGCCACCTCTGGATTGCAAAAGGGAAACAGCTTAGTAGCAAAAGGAAATTCCTTGCAGTAGCTCAACACAATTTTAAATCCGTCTTCGTAGCTCCATTATCTGTAACATACTAAAATGATAACACTCTACACATGCCGGCTGATAGTTTGGACACATCAGTAACCAAGTTAGCTACAATGTACAAGGCAGAAGAGTTACTAGGATAACTTCTACATATATTAAAGCAAAAACAACACACACACATCAAACCCCTATTCTCCAAACAGGGTTTTAGATGAGTAGTTGAAAACTGGAGTGATTCGAAAACAGAAGTAAACAGAGAAAAACACATGGGCGAGTTCCATCAAGGTCCCCGTCATATTCGCACACAGTTGTGCGCTGCTGACAACACGGCGTAAGCTTCTCTCTTGATCCAGTGCCTGTATACAGTTTATTTAGTAGTTTAAAGAATGATCTGCAAATAATATACAAGCATATACTGCGCCGAGATGGATGATGGTGATAATTAAACCGGTCTTTTCAGTGGGGGACACTAGGTTAAAGTAGAATTTAAGAGTAACAAACGTACTAGAGCTTGTGAATTCTATTCTTTCTGGCAGTAATACACTTGAAGATTAAATTAGGCTAAATGTTTGTTACAACAAACAGATTTATGTTAGCAATCGGGATTATGCTCCCAGGCAGTGTTTATTATGTTTTTGGTCATATTTATTCTAAAGGTCTCATTTTCCTGCTTCCATCATTTTTTTTGATCAGTTTTGTTTAAACTGGGAGCCTTTTACTTCTTACTTTACAAATGACTAATTCTTAAAGCTTCTAGCAAGTTAGGTTATCTGCAATGAGTACTAAGAAAAAGGGGCAGAATTCTAGAATAAATTGCTATCTAATCCAGCCCATCTCTCTTTCTCTAAAGTCGCTATTATTGCAGTATCAGGGTGCCAGATCTGTGATAGCACGTAACCTTTGATCCTAAAGGGGACCTCTGATATCTTTTTTTTTTTTTTAATTAAACATTTTATTTGATGCCCGCTGTAACTAACATGAAAATAGCATCATGTAAAGAACAAAAGCTCCTGAGTAGAGCACTGCAAATGGTGGCATTTTTAGCGCACAAAAGAACCTGATCCTCCAATCCTCACTCAATTAAAATGACCAGTTTCAAAGTCCGAGTAAAAAGTCTCAAGACTCAAAGAATGCTCATTCTATTAAAATTAAATAAAGAAGTTGTCTGAAAAAAATAAAATTTTGCATAAATTAGTCAGAAAACCTAAGATTTTGTGGAGTTGCTTTGTCATTCACTACCTAGCAAGTATTCTAGTCTTTTGCAATCCTACTTTAGGAGCTTTGCTTGAGACTTCCACATCAGCTGAGTTAAGCCACTTTCTTTCTCTGCCTTCATTCTCTTTGAAAAGCCTTGCACACAGATGCACCAAAACACTGTATTTATACAGCGCACGGCATGCACAGGCAACGCTGTTGTGCCTAATGAAAGTCAGCAGTGTTTGATTACTTCTGCATCAGACTGGAGTAACCGCCATGTATGTTATATTCTGTCATGTCTCTATAGGATATAAATGCACACACCACTACTCACACCTTTATGCCAGATATGAAATCCCCCAAAATTAGGTAGTACCACTTCAATTATGCTTAATACCAACATGTTTTCAAGTCCCACTATTTTAGATGAGAGCCATCTCAAGACCAGTGTCTTTGCTATTATGTAGTTTTTTTTAAGCAAGTATCTTCGGAATATTTTCTAAAACACTCCCTTTTCCTTCTTTCCTATATTGTTCCTTTTGCTTTTTCCTCCCCGCCCTCCTATGGGCACATTCTAACAGCACAGTGAACATCTGCTCAGCAATGCTCTTTCCCCAGCATCTCCCCAGAGGCAGATGCTTCTGATGTATAATATTTAGTAGGATTTAAGAATTTTACTTTGATACAACCCAACATAAAAACATCACTGTGAGTTCTCCGGCAGCTCTGCAGTTGAGAGGAGAAGCCTCTCAAGGCAGGCGTCACGTTTCTGAACAACAGATGCCCCTTCCATGTGTTTATTACACAAATAATGGCACTTCCACCAGCAAAAAAGCCCACGGAGCTGAAGGGCCAGGCGAGTTTGGGGAGCAAAGGTCTCCTTCTCTCTTTCCTTGTGTTTTTTCTCAAGTGACTGTGCCCCAGTCTTGCATTTTTCAGGAGAGCCCATAAGCCTATTTTGCAGCAGCTTTTATGTCTGAGACTCATTTGTCAAGAGCAAGATCTCTGATGTAAGCAAGTCCACAATGGAGTGAGATGGTGCAAAGTTGGAAAAGAAAAAAAGGAGATTGCATCTAATCACATCTCAAATATTTTTGAGATTTCAAAAGTCTTCCCATCTGCAATGAGATAGATTTAGAAGGCTGTTCTATTTGCTGTTCTCTGTTCATGGAATACAGGAAAAAGAAACGAGTGCTCTGACGACAGCGCGAGGCAGAATTGGGGTCCTCCTGGAATTCTAAGACTTTGTGGGTTAAGTCCTTCTCCTCAGACTGGCAAATCAGGGTGAGAACAAACTCCCTCCGAATTCTAGTCTGAAAAACTTTTTATTACAGGAGTTTCACTGAATCTGGCATGTTCCCACAAAATGTTTCAGTGGTGAGAAATAGAGTTCCCGAGTGTACAGCACTGCCAAAAAATTCACAATCATTTCTAGTCAGTGAGCAAGCAAATCTATTATTATTTTACCACCAGAAGAGCAGAATCTCTCCATCCCGGAGGTGCTATAAATCCACAGCTCAGCTTATCCCTAGCAATTTGTTTGTGCAGTCATACTATTTGGTACCTAAGATAACATAGGGACATTTTCAAAAGTATTTGAGGACTTTGCATTGTAAATGCTTGTAAAAAAATAATCAACAAAGCTTAAGATTACAGATGGAAAACTTCAAGAACCATCTTTTTCATCCTGTTATGGTAATTTCCATTTTTATTTTACTTTTTAAAATATATATACATACTTATATAAATATATACACATGCATGCATATTGATGTGTGAGGAGGTTCCAGAGATTAATCTTTCACAAATATTTACTGTTTAAACCTACATGCTTCTAAAGGAGATGTGGGATCCAGGTTAGCGTACAAAGATCACTTTCAATATCCTCCTTCAAAAATAACTTGTAGAAATTTAGGTATGCATCTACTTTTAACATCAAAAAAGTCCCTTACAGAAGCAGGGGGAGAAAGATGGAAACTAAACAGACAACTGCTGCTGCCTGTGGTATTTTAATGTGGTCCTTTTCATCTCCAGATTCTTCCACGATACCCCACTTGGTTTATCTCCTTTGGTTTTGGTTTGCTTGTTTTTTTTTTTGTTTGTTTGTTTTGGGTTTTTTTTTCTTTTGCTGTCTTCTTATGTAACACAATATAAGTTTTAAGCTCTTTTGCATGTTTCAAGCCCATTTAATGTATGCTCAAAAGTGCGTGTAGTTTAATTGTTGATAAAGGGATCAATAAATAGAAACACTAGCATATATATACATATATGTACCAAACTTGCACTACTTATTTTGGTTGATAAATGTCAACCTATGTTTTGCCGATGCTCTCAGCGTCATATTCAACAGCACAAAGTCAACATACAACATCTCAGCTTGCAGACTGACTGCTCCAGAGTGCTCAGTGAGAAGTACGACCTGTATTTGCACGGTAACTCTGTCCCCTCCGTGTACAATTACACCACTCTTTATTTGCACAAAGAGGAATTTCCTTTTGATATATTGACAAACTTTCACCTGTGGCATTTAGCACTTGCCTCTTGTTCACATATTGGGAGAGGCCATAAAAGTGAAGCTGTTGTGCTCTCTGAAACTGAGAACAAGATGATAACCCTCTGATTTCTAAAAATGTGATTTCTTTTTCTGGAGGAGAAATCCTGAAAAGGAGCAGCCTAACATAGCACGGCTGTCATGAAGCTGTTGTGAATCTGCTTGCTGAGCATCAAAGCAAAGGACAAGGTGCGCCCCATATCATCTGAACTTGCTGTAAAACTGGGATTCTAGATATTCTGGACAGCATATACTTTTCTTGACCAAACTGGAAGGTAGTAGGTTTAAAAAGCCAGGAGCACCAGAGACTGCCGTTGCTTTTTACCTGGTGCGAACCCGAGAGGCAGTTAGGTCTGTCACATCACCATCCTCATGCTAAGTTTACACACGCTCCTCCTTATTAGACTCAATCCACGAGAGCAGCAGTACTTTGCAGTTAGAACATGACAGTCAATCCAGGCTAAACCCACCTCTTTGCAAATTCCTTTGATTGCCCCAAAAACCACAGCACATGCTATTATCTTCACCAAAACAAATACTCCCAGGAGATGAAAACTGGGTCCCTACATTGCAGACAGGAGGACACTTCCACTGGCTAATCTTAAAGAAAATTCAATGGGGAAGATGAAATCCAGCTTCTTATCTTATTGAGTTGCATAGAAAAAAAGGTGGCAAGAACATACACCTGATACTCAAATTGCAGAGTACAACAGCTACTGTTATTAGTCTATCAATTTATAACGTGTTCCCAAACTTACAAAATTGAGAGATCCCCTCTCCCAGTGGACGTGGAATCAAACAAAAGTTCAAGAAGAGCTTGTATGCTCAAAGGTGAAAACAAACTTGCAAGAACTCAAGCGCTTCAAGATTTTTAAATTTCTATCTAGAAACAGCATCCTGAGAAGTGGTAGTGTTATATATATCCTCCTTATGTTTCACTATTTACATTGTGTTATTCTCTGGCTATTTCCCAACCTTATTCATTCACCCTAGAGATCAATTCATGCACCAAAATAAAGTATGATCTTATCTTTGCTCCATACAGAAACTGAAATGAAGCACAGAGACAACATTTCTCACGGGAGTAGGGGTTAAGACATTGGACTGGGTGTCAGAGAAGTGGTGTTCTATTCTTGGCTCTACCGCTCACTTGCTGTGGGAGCTCATAGAGCAAGATACAGAGCAGGAATGGAGACTGCAGCCAATAAATTCCTCCCCTGCAACTTCTCCTCTTTCATTATGCATGAGAGTGAGTTTTTCCAGCATTCAAGCATATATCCGAAGGCTGGGGAAACACACCTCAACCAAAACATAAAACTAATAGAGAAAGAAAATGAGTGGAAAACATCAATTACAAAGTTTTCTTGGGAGTCTCTGATGTACTGAAACAGAATCTCTATTCACACAAAGACAGAGGAGCAAATTCAGGCCTGGTTTCAGCAGGCAAGCCTCCAACTATTGCACTGTGCTCACACAAGGACTGACTTTGGCCAACTACACTACTACTATCTGATCCATTTATTGCTACAGACACATTTTCTGAGACAAGAAACAATAAAGACTAAGGCCAAGGCGAGAGGTTTTGTTTTTAAAAACAGCAACCTACACTTTAGGTTTTAAATAAGCAGTCTGACTTTTAAAAAGTAGAATTTATTAGGGCAACTTTGATCCAAAAGCCATAGAAGACTACATCCAAATCTGGAGGAGCCTGAATTTCAGCATGATAAAGTCTCTGCTCCTGCTGGAAACAGAATTGTCATGCACCTGAGTAGGAAGAGAGCAGGCAGTGTTTCTTGCTTTTAGTAATATCTGGGATCTACTACCAAAGTCACAATATTTCTTATCAGTTGGACAAATCAAGGAAAAAGCAAAGAAGCGGATCTTCATTTAGGCATGGCCAGGGCTAAGCTTTTCAATACTAATTCTTCCCACGTTCTGTATGTGATGTATGGGAATAGCATATACTTTGTTCTAAAAATTTAAGAGTAAATTATATTAAATTAAAAACTAATCGACGACATGACAAAAGATCCAAAAGAAAGTCGTACTGTGCCAGTTCTCAAACACAGGTAATACTGGCTTTATTATATAACAAAACACAGTATTTTTCCAAGAAGGAAGAAATTAGCTGTTATTCTGACACTTCCTCCAAAAAATCACATTTTCAGGGATTTCTAGTCTAAAAATTAGGTCTACACCAGTAAGGCAACCAAGTAAAAGAAGTCTCAAATCATAGGTGATTTGTTAGAAGATAACATCATTTCCCTTACATAAAAAGTATATGTTACCTTTTCCCCATTCTTTTTTTCATGTCATATCTGTATTCTCTTTTATCTTTCAGGGCTTGTAACAAACAGGCTCAGCCATCTGCTTGGGACAGAACTGGCTTCTTGATATGTAGTAACAATCCTCCCAATCTCATCCTTTCTAAAATTTTCTATATTTTAATTGCTGAAATGCCTTATGATCACAGCCTTTAATCTAAGTACAGTGCACATCTGATATATAACAATTATTTCTTAATAAAATATAAAAAAATCAAGGCAGCTTCAGAAAATATGTGACTGAAACTGTTCATCTACCCGAGGGATTATTTCAACATTTATGTGTTTTAGGCAGTATATAAAACACAGAATTTCTTGGGACATTATCAACAAAGGAGAAATTTTTCTAAACCTCCTTTCTGCTTGTTGTATTATCAAATTCAATTTTATTAGTTTGAATCTTCTGGGAAGTATATGGTTTTAATAATGCATAAAAGGTTTGCCTTGTAATTGGCTGTTGGCTTTTACTTGATACTTAATGTAATCTGTAATTACTGTAGCAGCTCCCGTGCTGGCTAGTGTGCTAAGGTCACTGGGAAGCTGTACTGTGTTGTACTTGGTGCACAGGAACACCCTCCTGATGATTGATGCCTGCACCCTATGGAAATGTTTTAATTTTGTCCTTGAAGCATGTCTGAAGAAATGCTGTCAATAGACATCCTTCCTTGTCGAGTGCTCAGGAACCTGCAGACAGCCCAAGATCTGTGTCTTTCTGCTGATGGTCGTTGAATAATTTCTCCTCTGGATTTCAAAGTTGATTCCCAAGTTTTCAACCAATGTACATACATACCTCTCTTAATTATTAGAAAAGGCTAGTTTTAAAGACATGCTTATTATACTAGGATCCCCATGGGAGAAAGAAAAAAAAATAACAGTTGGTAAATCACTAATCCACTATCAGATTCCAATGAATAGTATGTATCCTTCTCAGTCAAATAAATCACTCAAAATTACTCAATGTCTCAACCAAGTCCTCTGTCTTGTCTTCATTTTGATGTTGATTTGTTACAATGTCAAGAGTTTAGTCAATCTAAATAGATGTATAAAAAGATCAGGCAAAGAGGCCGAGGCATTTATTTGTAATCATTTGTGTTTTGCCTTGCACAAACATTACAATGGGAAGCATTTTAAGTCCTTACTATATTTAAGAAACAAACAAAGAACAGAAAAAAGCTACTGAAGAACCTGGCTTCAGCAAGGTAGAATTTCACAGCAGCTAAGTGCTGTTCTCTTTAGCAATAATCTTACTTTAAACCATGTTCCTGAACTTGCTGATGTACTTGGCCAGAATTTACAACTCAGAAACATAGTTAAAACATGATTTGAACAGGCTTACGTTACAAGACTGAAGTGTACTTTAAATAAGCTTAGCACTACCATATTGAAGCCAGACCCTGCAGCACCATGAGCTTGCAGCCCACTGGGCTGTTAGTGGCTTCATGTGTCATCTGCTTCAGTGGTATTGATGAGATAAACGTGAAAACAGAATCAAAGTGCTAGGAATATTCCAGGACTGTAGTGTCAGGGTTATTAAAATGGGCTTTAAACTCCATTTATACTCCATGGAACACACTGACAACAACAGCGGCCAATATTAATTATAGAATTGGTAATTTAACTATTAGTCCCCATCTGTTTGACGCTAACTGGAGATAAACCAACTTTTTGCCCCAGTGATACAACTTTGCTCCATTAAAATGGCATTCTTGCGGGAAGAATCAGTTTGGAATGTCTTCCGATTAGAGAATGAGAGATCAGCTTGACAGAAAGATAAGAGATTTCTAAAGAATAATGGGCAAGTTCTTTTTATGCTTCATAGTAATTTCTGCACCACTTAACAATTTCCATTTAAATTTCATTTATGTATTTTAGCTGATTAATTTGTCAAAAGATGTATTTGATGATGAATTGTGGTGCGTATGATTAACTCTAAAGAAGATCTCTTACCCACTAGATTTTCCCTAACAAGCCTTCAGCAAGTTTCTGAATCTCTAAACCTCATCTTTCCAGGTGTTTATATTAAACAGGAAGGAACCGCAATGTGCAAAAATGAAATTAATTTTATGCTTCTCCACATATTTCATAACATAAGCTGCATAATAACAAACGAAGGGAGTAATTGCACAAATCCAACAGTCGTGTTTAGTCCTTATTCTACTATTATAAAACCTGATTATCCCAGCCCAGTCCCCAGTACATGTATAACAAAGAACAAAGACACACCTGACTTAAATAAACTAAAGTGTTTTGGAAGCAAAGTCTGCATGCTGACACACAGTTATAAACTTTAGAGAAAGATTCTATAAGCTTATTTCAGGCAAATTGCTCACTGCAAGTTTCATGTCCTTTTACAAGGAAGATAAAGAAAAAATCTGGAACAAAATTCCAAATGTCATTTACGAATATCTGCCATCCACTTTAATAATCTCAAATTCATAGCTTCTGCTGCCACTGTGAGCAACTAGAACACTGAATTAGCAAAAGTCATAGGAATAGAAATTCATAAAATACTTTATCAGTAATATTTTCATATTAAAAATAAAGAATATGCTACTCTCGTCTCCAAAAAAAAGTATCCACGCGCAGTTTTAAAAATGTTTTTTCACCAGGAAACTTAATGCTTTAGTTTGTTGTTTACTTATTTTCCCTACGAAACTCATTCACGTTCACCAAAGAGTCCTTTTCACTGCGAGGACGGGTGTCCTCATCTCCAATTCTAGGCAATAACAACTTGACTTTTGTTCCTAGCTCCTCCCAGCTCACATTAGCTCACCTTAGTGATATAGATACTGCCAGAGACGCTTCAATTGTAGAAAAGAGTTCAGAGGATTTATTATAACGGTCGATTCATCTTAGCTCTTATAACTTTAAACTTACTCTAAACACATGCAAATGGGAATTAAACATATTATTGCTCGAGTCTAACGAAGAATAGAAAGTTTTTAAACATTGCTCTTCTAACTGCTGACTAGAGTATGCAAACAATGTTCATTTGCCCTTGAACAAGGCTTGCAATTGCCTTCACTGCAAATTAATTTTGCTGCACTCATCAGCTCTACTGCATCATTTCTGCTACCAGAAACCTCAGCGAGTACAAGAAACTGAGTAACACAATACCTAACATTTCTAGGTCATACATGACCAACTTTGCATGTTTACTGTTTTTTGTTATATGTGTATATATATAAAAAAACCCTCTGAAGTCAACATTGATAGAAAAGAAAACTGCTGCTCAATAAGGCAATGAGAACCCCAGTTATTTGTAAAGCTACTGCTATAATCCTTGATTATTTCTTGGGAGTGAAATCAAAGGACTACACCATGCAACTTCAATACTATAAAAAAAAGAATAAAAATAGAGAAAACATGAAAACAGCGATTTTCTGGCATTCCCTTTAAAGGAAGAGTTAAATTAATACATGGAAAAGATCCTATCAGCCCTGATTCGTCTGAGTTATTAATTGAACACCTTCTTGGAAACACGTAGATAAAGTGGTGTACCTTAGAGAATATAAGATAAGGGTGAAAGGAGAGGGAGAAAAAAATGCACAGTTTTGCCAGTGCACTCCCTTAATTGTCATGCTAAGCTTGTTCCAAGCTGCCTAGAGGAGCATATTATGAAACTGCAAGTAGTGCACTGGCTGATGATGCAGAAGATAAAAACTTCAGGATTATGCTTAAACACACTTATCTTTAAACACAGAAGAGGCTGTGAAGACAGCTGAATGGTATAAAGCTGCTCTAAAACAAGACAAATGTATACTCCATGTGTTATAAGCAGTTCAAGCTGCTTCCTGTGATGAAAAACATGGACTGTACGGTAGACATACTAGAGCTAAGTACAATAGATCCCATGATACAGTTGTTTAAAAGAATATTAGAGTGATGAAAGAAGTGATGGAATTCCACTATTTAGGAGGCTCAGAGGCTGAAGGAGAGAGGAATGGTTTAAATATGCAGGCTTGATCAGTTTTCCCATCCTGAAAATCCGCTGCACAGGAGACAGTTTTATGCACGACGCGCCTGGCCTCACAGGAAGCAATCGAGCTCTCCGGGGCTGCTGCCTCGGGCAAGAGGAGGAGAGCACGGGGCTGCTGAGCGCTGCTCAGCCATACACACCAGGAGGAGGTCACTGCTGCTATTGCCATTTTATAGACGAAGAAGCTCAGAAGCTGAAGAGCTCACAAGGGCACATCTGGAGCCAGTAGCAGACTTGGGACCAAAACCCCTTCATCACCTCATTTCAGTCAATTTTATCCTTTCTGCCACCCTCTGTCTCCCCCAGAGCACAGTGAACTATCCAGGTGAACAATTTATGTGATACCAATAGAGTAAAACAAAACGTATTAAAATACTAATTGTCAAACCAAAATTTTTTCAACAAGGCTACCATAGCTGCCAATTTTTCATCATAAAATACAAAAGTCTGATTATCTTTTCAATAACAACAGGGGAATGCCAGTCTCTAAACTCGTTATCATTGCAAAACAGAACACTATCGTAATGCATGAGAACTTTGGTTTGCAGCTGTAAAATTCCCAAAAGTCTTGTGACTTGATTACAACTTCATTATAGGCAATTGCCTTCCTCACTCACATACTTACTTATTTAAACAAATAAGAAAACGAGAGCAGGATCCAGCCTATAATACGCATCATATATGGGGTAATATATATTGTTAGTATGTATTGCTGTATAGCAGAAAGGCTAGTATTTGCACACCCAGATTCAAATTATATAACATATTTTTAGAAGCAAAACTAAAATACAAGAAGAGCTTCAAATGCTGAACTCCAACACTCATTTCAGAGGGGTCAAGGTTTCAAACGAATTTGTTAGGATTAATCTTAAAGTATATAGGCAGAACAAAATAACCTTAATTTATGTAACAATATGTTTAATTTTGTAAGTGAAATATAAAATGGCAGTTATATTTGGCAGTTATAAAATGGCAGTTATTTTGAGAAAGCTTGAATGAGACAACACCAAGATTAAAATATATAAAGTTCTTGACCAGCATCACTTAAGTGTAACTAAAATGCTTATCAAAAAAATTTTTTTTCTATATTTTATATATGATGGCAGTTAATCATAATACCCTGCTGTGAAGCTTAATAGTATCCTTCACATTTTCACATAAAAGTGGATTTTATAACAATCGTTTAAATTGGAAAAGTTGCCATTTCATAAAAGCTTACCTGTACTCAAAAAAAACTAAGATTTTTAGAAATAGTTTTATTTAAACTCCCTAACTATGACTCTACTTACACCTTAGACTTTGTAATGCATTGAATTTAGCTGTTATGCTTTACAAATGAATGGATATTGCCATCTACTGTTGGAAAAAAATATGATCAACAGCAAAAAGCTCATCCAACAGACCTTTTTCAAAGCACAAATATAAAATGTAGACAGCAAAGACTTCATCAAAACATAGGAAAGAAACTTATCTTGTTTCAAAGCAACATTCAACTGAACAAAAAGTGAAAACATCACTTCTGCTTCTAAACCATAATCATTTTAAAGTCTGAAATAACTGGAAACTAACTATACATGAATCTAGACACTCACAAATGCTCTTTTTGTGCAAATAATTTGCAAGTCCCTCCAGGCTTAATGACAGCAGCTAGAGTTGAATGCATGAATTAACACAGACAGCTAACTAATAAAGCTTCATTTTAAAATAATACTATGCCCAAGTTGCTATCATGGCAATGTTGGCTGCAAGCTATAAATGCAGAAGGCAAAATCCATCCCCTGTGTTTCCAGGCAGGGGCTACATAACATGGAATTCTTGCTCAAAGATAGACCTTGCTAGGCAGGATCCTGCCCATCAAACAAGTGAAATCCACTTACCACAGGAGCCAGGACCAGGAGCTGCTCTCTGATGCTCCGACTGCAGAAGAGCTTTGTGTTAGGTTGAACTTTCAGAATTTTTCCTTGGATAAACAACCTCCTAGCTCAGGTGTGCTGAGCTGAATATGGAGCCCTGTACAAGAAAAGCACCAAGTCACTATGCAGTTCAATCATCTTCAGTCCATATTTTAGTAGTTACAAAGATTTGATTACATGTCTTTACATAACTACTTATAAAAAAATATATATACCAGTAAAAAAGTATTCTTCCACTTTTTTTTGTTGCTGGGAATATCCCAAGACATGGCATCAAACTACTTTTAAAAGCATCCCTTGTTGAGGTAAGCTACAAAAAAAATAGTGTAGGTTCTATTAACGTTTGCCAGACCTCACGGAGGTTAGAGAGCCTTTGAATAGAAGCTTTCTTTACTCTTTGATGATTATTATTTCTCCTTATGACACTTTCCGTTGTCTCATAAGCAAGGTCAGCCTGCGCTGTTTTGTCAGACTCAATATTGCAGTTCAACCTTAACCCTGCTCGCAGTATTCCTACAAAGCCTACACACACTGTCGTCTTTGCAAATCATTTTTTGAAATATTTTAACAGAATTTGCAGCAACTAAAAAAAAAATCAGCTTTTCTGCTGGTGATTCGAAGAAATAGCAAAGTGTATTTTCTGTTTACACACAAGGTCATATCAATCTATATACTAAATTAAGTTTGCGCATCTTTGCAGACAAACCTCTCTTGAAGTGATTTAAACTTTTTGTGCAGTTTTGCCTGTTTACTGGTGAATCATGTGCAATGCAGATCACCACGACTGACTTAAAAACAGTACAAGAAAAAGTAAAACAAAACAGAGAGACAGTTTAATGAAACCACCTGAAGATGAACACGCTGTTTTCACATGCAGCAAGCTCTTCGGAGAGTGGAAGTGTGTTCTTGTGGCTGTTAGCAGGGATAAAAGACACCGAGATTTGACTGCAGATATAGAGCACAGGGCAGAGCCAGGCACAGCTCAAGAGCCACTCGTGCTGCACACTGTCCCGCGTGGTAAAAACACAGCTAAAATCTCACAGCTTGAAACAGGGACTGCAAACATGGTAACTGCAGAGGGAAGACACGTCCCCCGGGGATTCCTGGATGTATCAGTTCTTGAAACACGCTCAGCTACACGTGCTGAGTGTCACAACGTTGCGCCTGCAGCTGCCCTTCCAAGAGCACTGGGAAAGCTCCAAGGTGTTCCGAAATGGCACGGCACGGCACGGGAGCACCACGCAGCTCAAGGCATGCACTGGGAGAACACTCGGAGGCAATTTCCTCGTGTTCCTGCTAAAGAAACAGCTTCTCGCCTTCGGCTGAAGCGCTTTCCTCTCCTTACGTGAGCAGGACGCCTTCAGAGCTCATCATCTGAACATTTGCTAGAGCATTTCCTCACTTTTGTGTTAATTTCCAGGTTCTTGATATTTGACAACAACTCAATTTGAACATGCAATCCTAACTTCCAGACTATCCAAATGGCAGCCCGGAACATGAACATCCATAAGGCATATTCATAGCTTTGGGTGCAAGTACTCCTCTCTCAAAGTGACACCGTGTCTCTGCACTGCTTTGTGTCACATCTAGCACTGGCAATAGACAATTTCAGCGAGCAGTAGAGCCTGGCAGGCAGTGACAGGAGGTTCAAAAAGTAGCAGGGATTTAATCTTCGACAGTGATGTAGCAGGGAAAATACATGGTATTTTTCTTGCCGTCACAGATGAAGTAGACTAAGTTCTTAGGTTCTAAATGTTTCTTTTCTGGTTCATGATTATACAGATTATTCTTTTGGAAAAAAAAAACACGTGGCCACAAGATGTCACTGGTCAAACACTGCAGAAATCCCTGCACAGCTGCTAAGGTGCCAGCATCGCATCTCCTGCCCGCACAGGCCATGCCAGCGAGCCGGGCACGACCGGGCCGCGCCAGACGCCCAAGGGCGGCCGTGCTTCTGGCAAAGCGCCCCAAAGGCGGGATATTGGCTCTGGGAAACGAAACTTTGCACCAGGCGAGGCCTGCCCGTACCCCGAGGTGCCAGGCTGCAGACAGGCGCATTGCGGGAGGCGCTGGCAGGGATCCTGCCCAGCCTTTCCCCCTCAGCCTCCCTCAGGGCCGGCTCCGCGCCAGGGCAGGAGGCATCACCCGCTCCGGCAGCCCCGCACCTTCCCTCGCGCTCGCCCCGCTGCGCTCCCTGAGGAAAAACTCCACGGTTGAAGGTTCCCACCAGCGCCTAAGGCGCGGGTGCAGCCTGCCGGGCCGCGGCGCGTTCGTTTGTACAAGCAGTAACAAATCTCTGCCCACCCGGCCCGCGGGCCCGGGGTCTTCCCGGCGGGCGCGGGCTCCGCGCGCCGCCTCGCGCCGCACCTGAGGGAGGGGGCGGCCAACGGCCGTAACGGCCGCGCGGGGGGAGGGGGCCCCCAGCGCGCGCGCGGGGAGCTCGCGGCGGCGGGGGGCCGGGGAGAGGAGGGCGCGTGTCGGAGCGGCGCCGGCCGCGCGCCCCACGGCGTTGGGGGCCGCGGTGGTTGCCCCCGGCGGCGCCGCTCCCGTTTTGCTCTGCTGGGCGCCCCGGCGCCCCCGGCCGCCGCCGAGGCTGACAGAGACGAGCTCTTCGCGGCGGCAGTGGCGCGAGCCGGCCGACCGCGGCCTCTCCCCCCCGCGGGCGCGGCGGCCGGAGCCTCCCTGGCTGCGGCGGGAGCGGGGCCCCAGGGCGGGTCGTGGCGGCAGAGAGACCCCTCGCTGACGTTTTTTGGTTGCTGGCCCCCCCACCCTTTCCCCTTATCACCCCTTCCCCCCGAGCCCCCCCCGCTACGGGGGGCCGCTCCCCTCGCCCGCTGAAAGTCAGCGGGTAAAACAGCGGGCGAGCGCGGGGAGCGCCGCGACAGCCATTTAGGGTTAGAAACAGCGGAGCCCTCCCCACCCGCCACGTGGGGCGGCCGCCCCCCGCCGCGCCTTAAGTAGAGCCAGGGCCGCGCCCGCCGCGCGCCCATTGGCCCGCCCGAGCCCGCCTCCGCTACCATTGGCTGGCGGCCGCCGAGGGGGCGGGCCGAGGAGAGTGGCGGGAGATTGGAAAGCGCGGGAGTCGCGCCCCCTCCCCCTGGGGCGCCACGTGTGGCAGGGGCGCGCGGCGCCGGCACCCGCAGCTCGGGCCTCACCCCGGGGGGCTCCTCCGTCCCTGCTGCTCCGCCCCGAGGTCCCCGCGGGAGAGCAGGAGCGGCAGAGCGCCCCTTTGGCGGGTGTTCGGGTTTGTTTTGCTCTTCTCTGCCCAGGTAAGCCCGAGCGCAGCTGCCTGAGGCACCAGGGCAGAGCGCTCAGTTGCTCCAACCTCAGTTATGCGCCATGCAGCCTTGCTCCAGGTAGAGCCACGTTGCGAACTGACGTTTTGTGTCTCATTCAAGGAGGCATGTTCTCAGAGACGGAAGGAATTGTGCCCAAAGTCATATCTTTTATTGGACTTTCAAAAGCAGGACACAGGTGCAGACCTCTTCCACACTAGTATCTGGGTAGCAGCAATCCAAGGTTGTTTTCCATTCTGTTTCCAAGTAAAATCCACCCCAGATCACTTCAGAAACATTTTCTGTGCACCATGTTAGGCCCAGCCTCCTTGTACTCGGCCGCAGTGATCCACATGTGCTGGAAGGCGCTCAAGGAGGCAAGGATGGAGCCTCCCATCCATGGCGAAAACCTCCTCTCGGGAGGAGCACTGACTCTCACCCTCGCGTCACCCGGAACCATGGGAACCATCTCCTTGATCAGGCGTTCAGCAATTCCAGGGAAGAGGCTGGAGCCGCCGGCCAGGAGGATGTTGGAGTAGAAGCAATTCCTCAGGCCCGTGTCACAGTTCATGATGGAGTTGAAGCAGAGCTTGTCAATCCCCGGTGCCTCCACGCCAACGGTAGGAGGGTGAAAGAGGGCTTCCGGACAACGAAACCTTTCATTGTGCACCTTAACTTCATTGCCGTCGGGAAGGTGGAAGGTTTTTTCCACTTCGCTAGGCTTCTTGGCCATCTCTTCCTCCAGATTCAGGCACACGTAGCATAACTTTTCCTTCATGTTTTGCACGAGTTGCTCCTCGGCTGTGGAGACGAGCAAAGCGCCACGGTCCATGAGGAGCCGCGCTAGGTAGTCTGTGAGGTCGCGGCCGGCCAGCTCGAGCCGGAGGACGCCGTGGGGCAAGCAGTAGCCATCAAAGACGGGCACACTGTGCGTGACGCCATCGCCGGTGTCCACCACGCAGCCCGTGGTGAGCCCTGAGGCGTAGAGCGCCAGCACGGCCTGGATAGACATGTAGAGAGCTGGTACGTCAAAGTGCTCAAAGAAGAGCTCGGTCATCCTCTCTCGGTTGGCCAAAGGGTTGAGCGGCGCCTCGGTCAGCAGCACGGGCTGCTCGCTGGTTCGCATCTGCAGGTCATGGTCGTAGATGCTCTTCCACACAGTCTCCATATCTTCCCAGGACGTGATGATGCCCCGCTCTACTGGGTACCTGCAGGAGTCGAGCGAAAAACAAGGGCAGTGGTTTTTATGGCAGCCTCTATGGCGGTACCAGCGCCTCCTATGGGCAGGGCTGTCTGCTAGGGGGATGTCCTATGTGAAGAACATGAGGAAAAGTTACCATAAATGAGCACTTTGTGAACCTTTATATCATGCAAGGTGCCCTGAGGAAGCGCCGGGGAAGCGCTCCCACCAGCTGGGGTTCAGCTCGTGTTTCCCTTTACAGAGGATGGCGGAGTTAAGTTTCCTCCTCTAACCCCCTCCACCATGAGGCTCCCTTCACGCCCACAGCCCATCTCCTTGGGCTTTGCAGCTCCTACCTGATGGAAAGGATCCCTCTCCGGGCCTGCGCCTCGTTCCCAACATAGCAGTGCTTCTGGCCTGCCGCCGCTTTGTCCTGGAGACGGCCGACCACATTGGCATAGATGATCCACGGCTTCTTCTCCCCTGCGATGCCGGCCTTGATGAGGCCCGAGCCATTGTCTACGACGACGGCAGGAGGCAGGTTGGGCATTGCAAGCACCAGCTCCCACTCGCTGTTCCCTGCTCGGTCCCCGGCTAAACGTGGGTCCGGGTGGCTGCGTGTGTCCCCCTCCCCTTTATGACATAGCCCTCCTGGAGTGGGGACGGTCGCTACGGCACCAGCACCCGCTCCTGCGCGCGTGTCCCTGGCTGTGTCAGACGAAACCCAGGGGGCCACCAAAGCTGAGCGCAGACTCCATGCCCTAAACCACCCGACCACAAAGTCAGACCCCAAATTTCATGGGCTTCTTGCCCAGGGTGTTTAGAAGAGCATCCATTTTGGTGTGGTATGTTGACTGAGGGTGCAGCTTTTTATTTATGGGTGTACTGCAAAACTATTTAGTGTTTTTGGGGAGGATGAAGATTTTTACGTTACTCTTTTTGTACCCGTGAGGTTACTCTTGGTGCTGGGACTCTTTCTCATAGCCAGGAATGCAGCATGGCTCAGAAAAGTCTTTTGTGGATGTAAATGGAAGCCCTCACCGGGCAGTCTATTGGGTCTGTCTCCTTGTTTTGTAGGAGAAAACAGGAAAGATGCCACATGGCTTCCTACAGAAGACACAATCCCAGTTGGATTGCCCCAGTTTTTCCTAACTCTCCATCCCGACCGTGCAGCTTTGCTGGAGTGGCCTCCCCCCTCTTCCCCTTTCTCGATGGACAGCGCTGCAGTGCGTATCTCCAGTTACACTGTGTACAGAGGCCGTTATTAAACCGTGGCACCTCAGGGCCATCGCCGTGTGTCGCCGCAGGGTGCCCGCCGGCCCCGCCGCCTCAGCAGCGCCGAGCTCCAACGACGCTCCCAGCGGCGTTTCCGTAGTGTAGTGGTTATCACGTTCGCCTAACACGCGAAAGGTCCCCGGTTCGAAACCGGGCGGAAACACCCGCAAGAGTTGTTGTTTTTCTTCCTCTCCTCTTTATTTTCATTTTTATCGCAGCTCGTCGTGTTTTCAGCACCGCGCGGGTGTTTTTTTTTTTTTTTTTTAACGCGTTTTCCAGCTTTTCTCGCCCTTCGCAGCGCCTCCCGGCGCGCCGCGCGGCACCATGGGAGCTGTAGTCCGCCGCCATCTCCGCGGAGCCGCTCGCGTCCCGCTCCGTGCGGGGCGGCTCGCGCCCGGCCGCCCCCCCCGGCCCCGTCACCGCCGCCCGGGGCCGCCGGCCCCGCTCCGCCCTCTCGGCCGCGCCGCCCCGCGGAAGTCGCGTCGCGGAAGCGGCCGCGCGTGGCGTCATTGGGAAATGGCGGCCTGAGGCGAGGGCGGCTGTCCCCTCGCAGGTGCGTGCCCAGCGCCGCCGGACCGCGCTGCACGGAACCGGAGCGGATCGGATCGGACCGCAGCGGCGGGGCGGGCGGGCCCAGCTGGGCCGCGCGCTGCGCTGCGCGCCGGGGCCCGCGGAACGCCCCGTCGCGGCTCCATCCCGCGGCCGGCGGGTCCCCTCGGGCTCCCCTCGCGCGGGCGGTTGGTCCCGCCGCAGCCGGCGCCTCCGCCCGGGGCCCCCCGCGGGCCCGCGCCTGCCGCAGGGCCGCGCCGGGGGGCAGCGCGGGGCCAAGATGCAGTATTCGCACCACTGCGAGCACCTGCTGGAGCGGCTCAACAAGCAGCGCGAGGCCGGGTTCCTGTGCGACTGCACCGTGGTGATCGGCGAGTGCCAGTTCAAGGCGCACAGGAACGTGCTCGCCTCCTTCAGCGAGTACTTCGGCGCCTTTTACAGGGACGCCTCGGACAGCAACGTCGTGCTGGACCAGGCGCAGGTGAAAGCCGACGGCTTCCAGAAGCTCCTGGAATTTATTTATACGGGGAATTTAAACCTTGACAGGTAACGTACGCTGCTAAAGGGGAGGGGCGAGAAAAGGGAAATGAACTTTGTGTTAAAGCATTACCTGTGTTTCCTTCTTAGAACAAGTTTTGCAGGAAAAAATAATAGTGGGTATCTATTAACAAGCACAGATCTTCAGATTATGTGTTTTAAAATACTGCCTGATACATGTTTTTCAGATGATAAGTAACTTGTTCTTTTTAGCTCTCCAAAAAGATACTTTGCTAATTTACCAATAGTTTCACCTTCTGTGTTTCTCTGTTTGGATCAGGAAGGATTAAAAATCTTCAGTGTTTTCTAGGAGAGAGAAGGATAAGTGTGTGCTTTCTGAAGTTGGATTATAGGAGTCCGTTTCTGAAGTGAACTCACAGAAACTTTATTTGCACTAGAGGCTGCAATTTAAGAGATGAGGATAGTTGCTATTTAAAAAAAATATATATTTGTTGAAGTTTGCATGATTTTCATTGAGAATCACAGTCTGCAGTTTCCATAGCTGAGGGGAATTGCAGAAAGGGTGTTTTCCTCCTTCACTGTGTTGATGTTCTGCGTCCTGTGTTCCTGGATGTACTGGGAGCGTTCCCTCTTGGAAGGAAAAAGAGACCCTCCACCAACAGAGCAGTTTCAGTGCTTAGAAATCCATAGCCCAGTCTTGGCACCCTTGCTTGATGGGTGCTGGTAAGTGCGTTTTAAAAGCAACCTTTGTTGCCATTGATGGCCTAACCTCGTGTTTTGTTACTTAAATGCGCAGGTTGGTTTTGTTCAAAATTAGTAACAAGCATGAACAGCAGTAAAGCAATATAAACAATTACTTCAAAGCAGTGTTTGTGCTTTGCAAGCTAAGTACGCAGGAGAGCGGGCAGCTTCCTCAACGCCTGTCCGGCCCCGCGCTAGGAGAGTTCCTGGATTCGCTCTGAGGCCGGAGAGGGATGGAGGTGGAATTCTCAGTGGGCAGTTACTGAGCGCAGCGGGTACCTGCAGGTGTGCTGAGGTGCCTTCCTGCTCTTCAGGTGACTGCTGCAGCTGCCTGCAGAGGCTGCTCCCTGTTGTGACGGGGAGCACGGCTGAAACCCGTGGGGTTTTGCTTTGAACTCAGGGCTAGTGTTGCAGAAGATGAGTAAAACCGTTGTAGCCAAACGCAAGGAATAGTTGTTCCTAGTTACTCGTTGTCTCGTTTCTGACTGCTTCCACAGTGGTAGACGTTCAGAGCTGTTAATACAGAGCCTTGATTGTTTGCTTAATTTAAAAAGAATCAGACAATGTAATTAATTATTCTGCTATAGTGTACTGTAATGCAAAAAAGTACAAAGAAAATGGGAATTTCTGCAGCACTGAGAGTATTTCCTTTTTGTACTTTTGGTTATAGTTGTATTACAAAAATAGGCTTAAATTTGCATGCTATTGCAGATATCTAATTGTTAATATCCCCTGTGGGTTTTATTCTTTGTTTTTTATGTCCTTAAAATCTATTATGCATCATATCTATAAGAACTTCTATCTTTCCATGTATTCTCATAGCAAATTAATGCAACAGATGGTTGCATTATTGTTGCTTGTAACTTGAATGGTGCAACTACACTGAATCGTAACTGGATTTTGCATTTAATGTATTCCAAAGAAACTTTGGACTATAATAAGAGATAAGTTAATAACTTATTACTACTGTTTCTTCTAAAGATGTTGATTTTAGGAACTTGTGCAGCCCTCTGCTACTGTAACTATTGCCTATGGCCTGAAGGAGGAAAGCTTAAAAGAAAGACAGGAAGAGAGGAGAAAATAGGTGGACAAGAAAAAAGGCAGGAAAGGAAGGCAGATAAGATGAAGAAAGAGAATGAAACATGGAAAAAGAAAACAGAGGTTGAAATTGAAGCACGAGTTGGTAAAAATCTGTTTTATTCACATTAGTATTGCACATAACCTAGTCCAAGTTGTTAGGAATTAAGTACGAATGCAAGCAGTTGGAAGAAGCAAAAGATGACAAGGAGAAGGAGCACAGCCCGGCGAGCGAGGGGAAGGTTATTCCTGCGAGCTCCTGCGCTGGGAGCAGCCGCTGCCGGGAGCAGTGCGGAGGAGGCTCTTGGCGTTTCCAAGCGTGTGATAGATTGATAAGATGATGTTTGCCACTGATCTATCTTTAAGGTGCTGTAAATCCCTAACTTCGTTGGTGGTATATGTTAAATGTATGCTACCTTCTTTAGAAAGCTTTTTTTCTAAAGCACTGAGGCCTGTGTTGCAAGAACTTATGGGTCTTAATGTTGTCTGTGTGTTGTTGATCCAAAGTAAAGACTCTTGGAAATCATTTTATAAAACAGGATTACTGCCTGCCTCACAGAACAGCTGAGGTAAATACATTGTGAATTGCTTAACATTTTTGGCAGAAAAACTATAGAATGATAATTTTGTATTTTATTCTTGATTTTTTTTTTAGCCTTTCATACTGTAATTTCTGAGCTTTTTGGACCAACAAACAAGTAAAGTATTCAGCCTTGCCACATTATGACTGGACTTTTAACTTAAGATGCTACAAAAACTATGCAAATAAATTTTGTAGTTCTCTAGACCCCCAGACCCTAGTAGACATGGACCATCACTTTGGGAGTAACTGTCTTGCTGTAATAAACACTAGATTAGCTCTTGCTACATTCATCTCGTAGTTGTGTTTTCTGATAATTTTTCCATAGCTCTGCTATCTGTATTTAATATATTTGATACAGAATGCATTTTTGCTTTGTCTGGAATATTTTCACATAAGTCTTATTTTCTTACAGCTGGAATGTTAAAGAAATTCACCAGGCTGCTGACTATCTCAAAGTAGAAGAAGTGGTCACTAAATGCAAGATAAAGATGGAAGACTTTGCTTTTATTGCTAATCCATCTTCTACAGAGACATCTAGTATCACAGGGAACATTGAAATGAATCAGCAAACTTGCCTTCTGACTCTCCGAGATTACAATAATCGGGAGAAAGCAGATGCTGCTTCTGCAGACGTTGTTCAACCACAAGCAAAGAAAGCAGCCTTAGAAAAGAAATCTGCTCAAACCAAAAAGCGAAAGAAGAATTTTACCCCCGCCAAAAGCATACAGAATAAATCAGTACAATATGAGAATGATGTGGCTGAGAACACGTCCATTGAGATGTTCTTAGACGCGAATAAGCTGGCCACACAGATAACGGAACAGGCTGCCCAGGGCAGTGATAACTCTGAACTACAGTTGTCATCTGCGGTGGAAAGTGAAACTTTGGCAGCACAAGATCTCTTAGTTCAGACTCTTACAGCAAAACAAAAACGGGGAAAACCTCAGCCCAACTGTGCGCTGAAAGCACACTGTATGTCTAACATAGCCAGTGAAAAGAGCACTTACCAGCTGGAGGGCTTGGGGGAAGAGCTGGATCAGAAGTTCTCCAAAGCCAAACCAGTGTGCAACACGTGTGGAAAAGTCTTCTCGGAAGCCAGTAGCCTCCGTCGCCACATGCGAATACACAAAGGAGTGAAGCCCTACGTGTGCCAGCTCTGCGGGAAGGCGTTCACGCAGTGCAACCAGCTGAAGACACATGTAAGAACTCACACAGGTAACCGCTTTTGGCTTTCTCCTCTCCAGCTGAGATCCGCAATAGCAGCATGCGAATACATAGCTAAAAAGATCTTTGCATGCAGTTTGACTTTTGCTTTAGAAATTTTGTCTGCTACAGGTATGGATATGGGGTGTACCCTGGTAGCGTGAAATGCTTCAAAATAGAAACGCATTTAGTGCTGAAAAATGTTAAATAACCAGACAGGACTCTGTCAGTGTGAGCATCTTGATTTTTGGAAAGTCTCAGGGGAATTGACTCTTCTTTCTCTTGAGGAGGAATTACAGGGAATGAAGGGTCAGTGTTGCCAGTAGAGCGTGAGAAGCTCAGTGTGCTTGATAACCATGATTTCTGTTGTTGTTTTATAATGCCCAGTCTGAAGTTTGGTAACACAGATAGGGGAAGAAAGGATGCATCCTTGTGATAAGTAGATAATTCTTTCCATAGGTCTATTTTTAAAAAGGTAGGAGAAATAGCTAAGTCGGTACAACATTTTGATTTCATGTAGTCAAATGTTTAGCTGAAAAGTATGAGGATGTTAGCTCTTGTCGTTCAGTCCCATTACTTGAAGTGTGGTATTCAGAACTCCTAGAAAGCATGGAATTAAAATCAACTATGAGTCATTTAATATTAAGATTATGAGCAGCAAATTGCTGCAGCCTGGGAAGACATACTCGAGCAGTAGTGTTCTTGCTTGTCTGTTTTTACATTCTTCCTACTGGAGACTTGGCCTCAGGTTAACTGGGTCTTGGACCAGATGTGCTGCAGCTGTTCTGCTATTGCCTCTGCTGCTGTGCCTAACCTAGTGAGCATGGGGGGGACCTTCTTTCCTTTGTTTTATTCCTTTTGTGGCTGTTTCTCAGAATTCTGAATTAACAAGGAAAAAGATGAAAATCTTTTTCCTTTTGCTCTTTCCTCCCCTTTGGAAAACTCTGAGCTGAGGTCAACAGTGGAGCTATATCTAGGAAGCCATGAAGATGTGGAAGAGGTGAAGTAGGAGGTGTTGGGATACACACCTTGACCTTGACCAGTGGCCAAGAGAGAGGATTGCAAATTTACCAGTCGGTGACTAACGAAAGATTCATGTGTGAGATGAAGTTTGTGAGCAAAATTCAGGCAGAGTTTCCTGTTAGGAAAGTCAGATGTGCTTTTTACTTCTGTGTTGTACTTGAAATTTTTGCATGAATAGATAGGGAATTTTAATGGTCAGTTGCTAGACAGCAAGTTAGTTGTGTTTAATTTTGGAAGCAGCATGCCTCAGGATTGTTGTGTTCTTAGCTTGTTTGTGCATTGCCCTAGGAATACAAGCACAGACTCTTTATAGCATCATCTAAGACTGTGGAGATTGTACAGTTCACTAGATGAGACCTTACTGACCACCAAGAACAACCTGGAGCATCTACAGCAGATGCTAATGAAATGTTTGTGAGAACTAGAGGGTATACTAAAGTCTTCTTGCTGCTTTACAGGCAAAAAACAAAACCAAAAAAAGTAGGTAATATACTGTGTGTCACTTCAAATATTCAGTATCGTAAACAGACATAATCAGCAAAATCTTTCTTTCAAAATGTGTGAAAGAGTAGTAGCAGGATTCTCAACAGCATATGGGGAAATGGGGCTATAAAAGCATTACTTTTTCTCTGTCTTTCAAAAAGCAGTGTGTTCAAAAATGGTCTAGTATGTGCTGTATTCTTGGCAGGTAGCGCTTCAGTGGCTTGGTTATCAGGTGTTACATGATGTTACTTGCAAGAAGTACTAGAACAGAGATTTGAGCTTTGATCAGGTAAATGGGTTGGAAAGCCAGTATGTAGACTTTTTTTTTTTTTTTTTTAACCTAGGGGAGAAGCCATACAAATGTGAGCTGTGTGACAAAGGCTTTGCCCAGAAATGCCAGTTAGTGTTCCACAGCCGGATGCACCACGGAGAAGAGAAACCATACAAGTGTGATGTGTGCAATCTGCAGTTTGCAACGTCCAGTAATCTCAAGATTCACGCCAGGTAGGCACGAGTGGGATCCTGCAGATCTACAGATGTTTACTTGTGCATTTATTTAAACAGAGAGAACAATTCAGTGTGAGCAGGAGTTAAATATTCACATAACTTGGTTGTTTCTCCTCCGACTTTGCTCTCAGGTTTTGTTTTTGCACGGCATAATAGGTACGTATGTCTGTATACTCCCTCACTAGGGAAGTGCTTTGCAATTTATGGATATTGTGGCATTCACAATATGTCTTTATGTCAATGTCTGGATTTTTGTTTTGTTCCTTGATCTCTTTTTAACACGGACAAGGAAAGAATTCCTTGGCCAGAAGTGAAACAGAACAGATCTCACTGTGTTCCCCTGTCTACATGGGACTGTTTGTATTCTTTTGGCAGGAGCACAAGTTATGCTCTTCTATTAGGAATCAGCCTTGTATCTTGCAATATATCGTCTTCCAAACTTGCTGAGTTCTCATGCTGCACGTTACAAGTGTAATGCCCATAGTTCAGTTTAGCTGCCACTGAAATCATCAATACTGTAATTGCCAGGGTCAACAGACAGTGAATTAACTCAGTGAGAAACTGCAAACTCAAGGCCAGACTCCGGGTCACTGTGGTGGCGTGTGTTTGTTTAATTAAAGTTCACAGAACATCAGCTGCAGGAGCTTGAGGGATAAAGTCCTGGCTGAGGCGCCTCGCGCGAGCTCCCGCCACGGCGGGTGTCCTCCGTAACGCGCGTTCCTTCGCAGGAAGCACAGCGGCGAGAAGCCCTACGTGTGCGACCGCTGTGGCCAGCGCTTTGCCCAGGCCAGCACGCTCACCTACCACGTGCGGCGCCACACGGGGGAGAAGCCTTACGTGTGTGACACCTGCGGGAAGGCCTTTGCCGTGTCCAGTTCGCTCATCACCCATTCCCGAAAACATACAGGTAAGGAGAGGCCGAGCACCCAGGTGCTCCCTGGCAGAGAGGACAGAGAGCAGCGATGATCAGGAACGTTGTAGACTGGGATTATCTGGGAGTTACCACTGGTGTTTCCATCCATCAGCTTCTTTCTTACGTGCTTTCCCTTTGACTTCAGTTTGGGGGCTGCTTTTCCCATTGGATGGTGCCTCTGTTGGTTTTAATTTGTCTTTTGCTTATTCTGGTTGATATATTGTAATAACAAACTCCTTGTGTTTCCTTTAGGAGAGAAGCCATATATCTGTGGCATTTGTGGAAAGAGCTTTATTTCCTCTGGAGAGCTCAATAAACATTTTCGGTCCCATACAGGTCAGTTTCCAGACAAGCTGTTTCCTGTTAAATAAATAATTTCCTACATTCATTGGACTTGTGCTGTGCTTGAAAATGGTGTATCTGTGAGTTAAACATAATTTAAGGAACGTGCTTGTGATTTAAGTTGCATTTTCAGACTAGTGCCTAACAGCTTAGGCATTGCTGTATTAACATGGCTTTACTTCAAGCATGAGATTCTTTTGTTTTGCATCTATTTTTCTGCAAATGCTTCTGTTATAAAGTACAGGCACAGACAAAATAACTTACAGTTGCAAAGTTACATATTAAAATATAACTTCAAAATCTGTTCTCCTGGATATATAATTGTGTTTTCTCTTAGTTTCATAATTATATTTTTCAGTTCTAATTGCCAAACACATTCTTTTTTTTAGGTGAAAGACCATTTATCTGTGAATTGTGTGGAAATTCTTACACAGATATAAAAAATCTAAAGAAGCACAAAACAAAAGTTCACACAGGTGAGTTCTTTGTGTAAAGAAAGATTAAGACATTGCACTGGCTGTTTTGTATTGTTCCATGCTGGATAACTTTTTTTTTTTTCTCCATCAAATAGGACTGAATTTAGATAGAAAAAGGTAGTTTAGAGACAGCCAAACGTTTTAAAGTACAAAGCACCTGCTGAGTATGTTCAAGACAAAGCATTTGCCTTGTTAGAGGAAATTCTTTTTAATCATCAGAGAAGCAGATTGCTACTAATAAGAATTTTCCTATATAAACACTTACCCTCTTGTTCTTGTAAACTGAGAGGGTTTTTTTATAAAGGTATAGTCTGAATTGTAGATTTTTTTAATCTCTTCTTAACTACTTTAGAATGAATCTGTCCTTACAAAGATGTAATTGAGGTGAGCAAGGCATACTAGCTGCAAGAATTTCTTTGCTTTCTGAGGTCCAAACAATTTTAATGTAACTGTGAAAGATTTTTTTTTTTTTAATATAGATATTCTCAGTCAACATTAATCCAAGCCTGAGCTGGATTAGCAAACACACATGATCAGAGAGCTGACACAACATTCCCAGCTGTTAATGCTGTCCTAAAAAGACTTTTCGAATACATCCAATTCCTATTCTAGGTATCAAATTTTGATTAGGAAGAAATTTGGTATATTGCTTGCGGTCGCAGAGATTTCAGATAATAGAACCAGCCTCTTTCCACACTGTCTGCATATACCTCATTATCCATCCATCCTTAAGTGTATTAAGCAGAATTCCCCTGCCTGTGCCATATGGAAAAGGAACTAATGGGTCTCCGTGTCTGGAGTGGGCCAGGTGGAGCAGTTTCGGGAGGGCTGTGGGCAGGGGCAGCTGGGGGGCTCCGTGCAGCCCCACGCAGGCAGGATGCAGTGTGCAGGGAAGCCCATGGAAGTGCTGAGCCCACGCAAGGCAAGGCAAGAGCCCTGCAGCAGAGGGCTTTGGAGGGCACTTGCAGCACGTTATTAATAAATGCCCTTTGTGGCCTTCCAAAGTGGGAGTAGACTGTGTTCAAACAGGAAGGATGTTAAGAATCTAGCAGGGATTTCCCTTCAGAATGGAAGATTGTTTTCCAAGTGACTGGATAAAAACAGAATTGTGGTGTTCTGAATAAGTTTATGGAGAAATTGTTTTCTGGTGGAAAAATCTGAGAGAAACCTGATTACATTTTGCCCAAAGCTCCTCTGCTGTGTTGTTAAGGATTTGTTTCTTCTGTGCCAGGTCAAGTGGAGATCCAGCTGGAATGTCATGTGTCTGTTTGATATACTGCAAGCAGCAGAGAACATGGTGTCAGTGCTGAGGTGATAGTCACTGATGGCCCAAATGCCCAGGCAGACTTTGAGACACCAAATGACTGTTTAGACAGTCGGGTGAAGGGGATTTTCAGGATTTGCATCACAGCTTGGGAATGTTTTTTCAGTCTGTCTTTATTCCTTAGGGGGATGGTGCTTCTAAAGAGCTGTGAGGGTTAGTGAGATGACACTGTGGCTAGAACCAGCAAGTTCAATCTGATAGTGACTCTCAGAGTCTTGTTGAGATGATCATAGTCATTCAACATTTATATTTTTTGAGTTGGACTTGTTATTTTTATTCTTCTGTGTAAGGACACTTGTACTGATGTGTTTCATTTCTCTTGAAACTGTGTTATCTAGAGTCAGGTTTCTAATTGCAGTTCATGTTTGCCAAGAGTAAGAATGACTCGCTCCATTCTTTCTAGTCTTGTTGCTCAGTTCTTCTGCAAAGTTTTTTTTTCCACAAAGTTTGTCCATATATGAATTGCACTAAGAGAAATAGAATGCACTAAGAAAAACAAACTTTTTTGCCCCCCCACAGGATCTGAAACCCCCCCTGATTCCAATACACTTGAGAATTCTTTCAATGAACAAGAATCCGTTCAGAAAAGTCCTTTATCGGAGTCTGTAGATGTGAAGCCCTCTGAGATGTCTTTACCACTTCCTCTTCCGATCGGCACTGAAGACCATCAGATGCTGCTCCCTGTGACGGGCAGTCAGTCTCCCTCGTCAGAAACATTACTGAGATCTGCTGTGACTGGATATTCAGAACCTCAGTTTATTTTCTTGCAGCAGTTGTATTGACACTGCAGTATGGAGCCAACAAGGTAATCAGTAGCGAACTCTCATCCTTTGGTAAGGTGAACCTAATCATTCAAGCAGTTACACTTTATGGAGTTGGACTTGGTCCTTTTCTTTTTTTCCCCCTCTGTGTAAAGAGGCTTGTAAGGCATCTCCTTTGTGCAGTGCTGCCTTTCATTTCTTGTTGAATTGCGCTAATCTACAATCACGTTTTTTTAATTGCAGCTGACACTGATTTCCAGGAGATTATTCCTTTCCAGCAACATCTGCCTTAAGAATTCTCTCTTAAATATGTGGAGCAGGAACACTGAGATCTCCAAAATGCATCATCTGATTTGTCACCATATTTCAAGCCATATTCTTTAGTTTAAGAATATTAACCCAAGATGTATGAAGGGGGAAATAATTGTAATTCAATGAGGGGGGAAAAATGGCAATTGAGATGTCCCAACAAGCCTGTACTCCTGCATTCCAGGGTGGTATCGAGGAGTACACAATGGAGAGTAGGACAGTGGTGGGGGGCTTGCAAAGAGTTACTGCTCTCTGCCAGAAGTAGCTGCCTCGGATGGAGTCTGGCCTAAGCAGGGAAGGAAAACTCTGGGAAAATGTCCCTGACAAGGCAAGGTAACAGAGTGACATATGTACTCAGTGGAAAAATTCTTTCCAAGATGTCACCTGCTTTTTTTTTTTTTTTTTTTTTTTTAAGCAAAGCCAGCATTGTTGTACCTTGTCCCAGCTTTACTTTTCACCTCCCTAAAATCCTGTTCAATACCCTTGAACAATACCTAGTTCATGAAAAAAGAGCTGGAACAAGAGTATTGTAGAAGAGACAAAAAGATGCACCAACTTAATTGTGAGGCATGGATCACAGTTTCATAACAATCAGTTCTGTTACAGTAGTGTTTCACAGAATGGTTCAGTTACACAGTAGGTACAAAAGAGGAAATAAATCCCTGTCTTCACTGAGCAAATACTACCGTAATACTAAATGGGGGGTCATTAAAGAGGAATGCAGCAGAGCAGATAGATACTCCTCTGGTCAAGGATTTATCAGTGTGACTGATTTAATTGAAGGATTTATGAAATGCATTGCCTGTCACTTATCCACAGTAACTTCATAAAACTGTTATTTAGCAAGACCCATGTAAAATGTTTTATTACCAGCACTCTTGATTTTTTTTAAAATAACAACATTTTTAGTGTCCGATAGGGCTGTTGGTTAAAGTCTAATTCACACAATAACAGTATTTTTATACTCCATTTTCCAGTTTGTGCCATTATTAGCATAATGTGAGCTTTATTTAAGTAATCCTTAAATAGTAAAGAGACAGTCAACTGTACCAACAATACATTTAAAGAGACGTATTTGCTGGTTAGGTACTTGGTGCTAGCATATTATTTCCACTGATGCCTTGTGTTCAGATACTGATAAATAGAAGAGTATAGAAAATACCTCTTTTCTGAATCTGTTTTACATGAAGTAATAATTAACCTGCACCTTAATTAAACAGCCTTGTGAAAAAAAATATGGAAGATTTCATTTTAAATGTTTTGTAAACTGTCCCTTGACTCGTGAGCGTGACTGGACTTTTTTCTTTTCCTGCCCAGTGGTACTCGTAAAGAGGAAGACCTTTAACTTCTTTGTGCTGATCATCCCAGGTTGTGCCACACACAAAACTTTTGCTTTTTAATCACATTTTATGCTTTAACCTTACTGCTAGTCTACTGTGCATAACATGAAGCACAACCCCATTACCCAGGAAAATTTTTGTCACAGACATCTATAACTATGTTCATTGAAGCTGATTCTCGCCATTCCTTTCTTAGATTTATTTTCTTTGCTTACCCATACGACAAACCCTCTGAACAGCTGATACCCTTTATAACTCCAGCAAAGGACAAGGGATGAAGTTCTCTGATTTTCTGTTAGGCAGCCATTCAGACCCCCCCACCACTTCTTTTTAAAGCTTTATAGTTCGCGTGGTACCTCAAGGACTCCTTGGGAGCTTTCATTTACAACTGAAGAATCACAGAGATCAGGATCCTGACTCTAGCTAACAAAAGGTAACACAATGTAGCTTGTACTATACTTCCTCATAGCTTTTCTGTCTGAAAATGTAGTATGATCTTTGGACGGACATACCGTTAGTCATGAATACTGTAAAAAGAACCAACATTGTGCAATTATTAAATTAAACACTTAAACATCTGTGGAAGATAAACTAATCATAGGCTGCTGAGGATAAGTACATGAAAATCAAGATATTCAGGATATATGAGCACGTGACAATTAGTTCTGGGAGATTAAGAAAAAAAAAAGAAAAAAACACATTCCTACACAGAAAATGCATTCCATAACATTTTTTGTTTGTTTTTATATTTATAAAACTATAGCTTATTACTGTATTCTTAGATTTCAGACTTTTTAAAAAATACAGTGCTTAGATTTATACAGGATCTTGTTTAGATACTTGTAACAGTAATATTTGCTTTATAACTCATTTAAATTTCTTTATAAACAAGAAGATAATCATTATTTTTTACAAGACAACCATTTTAATCTTTCTTAATAGAATACACAGACTTGTAGTTTTTGTCTTGGAGCAATAAATTAGTGACCTGCACTCTCAAGTCCCCATCTGAGAGTCTTGATTCTTACCTTCATCTTTTGTGAAGCTATCTCAGCTGCTGAGGTATGGTCTCCTTTTTAACTGTATTCATTTCCTAGAATATAGATTTTTAGATATATATATATAATTTGTAGGAGTGTTCAGGTTGGGTGCTGTAGGACCTGAAGAAGCAGGTCTGTACTGTAGCTTTTGCTGATGCACAGAAATCAGCTGCACATCTGATTCATAGACTTAAGGGTTCGAGGTTCGCTTTTGGAGGTACAAGGTGTTAAAACAGTATTGATAATTTGTATGAGGGATGACTATGGGAAAACACGGAATCTCTTTAGGCATACTTCTGCTTCCTGAGACCTACCTGCAAAAGGAAGAAGGAATAGTAACAATTCTGGGATCTGTAAATTGGAGAAAATCAAATGATTTGTGTCAGCAAGACCACTGTTTCATACTCTGTCAAATTTGCACTGAAGTCAGTGCAAGTTTTGTCTGACCAGGTTATGAATTAGCTATTCTGCAATATTTATGCTAGAATAAGTCCTTGCTAACTCGCTTCAGAATTTGAGCCTAGATGGGGGCACAGAGCATGGCAACTTTTCTGAAGTAATGCATTTCAAGAAACATTCAAGTATGGACAAGTCCCAGGCAAAGGATTTCACTCACATATGTGACTTTGAAGAGGCTATTGATAAGCCTTACAGAACTAAGTTCAGATAAGGACTAATAGCTTTTTTTTTTTTTAAGTTATTTTTGAAGTATCTTTCATGTATATACAAATTATCTGTTATTTGTATATAGCTCAACTCTCAATTTTATAATCCCTGGGAAGGGAGTTGTACATACTTAGCCTGAAGTGTTTTATGTTAGACTTCAATAAAGTTGTTTTGTACCTTTCCCTCACCTTGTGTCTGCTGTTTGTAACTGCAAGGGGGAGCAAAGGAGAGGAGGAGGGAAGCCCTCTAACAAAACCACCCTCCAAGCACCAGTCACAAGGACACAGGGCAGCCCTTGCAACACAGCAAGGTTGCTACATTTTATTCCTGGCAGGAAAAATACCTGATTCTAATAACAAAATATTCTGTCTGCTCAAATCAAGTTGAATGCAATCTAGTGTAAATGCTTTTGAGAATGGTGAAAGGTTAGAGGGGTGGAGGTGTGGGTTTTTTTTTTTTTTTTTCTTTTTCCCTTTCCCCCAGGGTTGTTTTAAGGTTTGGGGTGTGGAGGTTGGTTGTTTTTCCTGCTTTGAAGATGTATCTTTAAGGTTAAAATCAATGTTAAGTGCATTTCCAAGTTGTGTTGTTTTACAGAAGGTGACTGCTGTCTGGTGGCTAGATCAGAGAGTAGGACCCGGGTTTTACCTCTGGCCTGCTGAATTGGTCATTTTTCTTCCCTTTTAAATGAGGCCAAAATGCTGCTTTTCTGCAAGGTGCTGTGAGTGCTGAAGGCAGATGTGTGGTAGTTGGCATTGTTTCTTTTCAGAAAATGACTATCCTTGCTTTGGCTGCTAGAATAATGAGCAGCATTTACAAGAACACAGTAAGAATTTCAAGACTGTGTAAAATTATCTCCTTCAAAAGAATACAAAATGCAGCTTTTAATAATGGAGGGTTTGGTTATGAGAGAAAGAAAAGCCCTGACTGTCTAGAGCAGAAGCCAAGCATTGAGTTGCTAAATAATTATTCATATAGAAAAAAATATTTCAGAATCATACTCCAGTGCCATTTATCCTGTGATATTTTGGTATGATACTGTGGCCATCTTACCTCATCTTCTAAAAAAAAAAAACAACCCCACCCCTGCTAGTTCCCTGTTACCACAGCAGTTTAAGGGGGCAGTTACAAAGTAAGGCCCTTCATAAATGTAATTTAAGACTTAATTTGAGCAATGAAATTAGTCCAGACAAGAGAAGGAAAGATGTGTGGGAAGATTATACCCTAGTATGACTTTCATGCCTTTTCTTTCTGGCAAGAACTTCCCTAATCAGAGTAGGGATGCTGAGCACACAGCCTGGAGCCACAACTCGGGGTGTAATCTGCAGTGCTCCCAAGAGCAACGCCCCAAAATCTTTGATAATGCAGACGTATTTTAGAATACACGTATGTTAAGAGTCAAAATTTCCACAGCATGCAGACAATAAATTCTGTGTATCCTCAACTTGTTTTCATTGCACTGCTCTTTCTTATAAGACTTACAGTCCAGAAGAGGGTTCCCACACAGTGGGACCACAGGTCTGTGGGGATGCACTGGAAGAAGGAGCACTAGCTCTGAGGTCCCTCTGCAGAGCACAGAGAACTCGCTCCCAGGCTCCTGCTCTGCATGTCCCCCTTCCAGCTGTTAGGCTGCTCTGGAGGAGAACATGGGGACCTGTGCTCCAGGGAGTGAACTGGATTCGGGAGCACTGTTCCCAGCTGGCTCTGGCAGGCCAGGAGGGTGAGGGAATGACTCTATCAACATGGGGATTGTTACTTACTCTTCATTTTTCACTTGTACAGGAATGCAGAAGACTGCACTAGTGCAAGTCTCAGCAAACCACTGCTGTCCTATATGGTCCCTTTTTTCTATTTAGGGCATAGATCTGGTCACTTCTACAGGTGTGAACAGTGTAAGCAGGGGAAAAAAAGGAAACAATACCTTGAGCGATTCACAAAAAAAAAATCTTAAAAAGGCTGTATCCAAAAACCATTAAACAATTTAACTACCCTCATGTGCACATGTTGTCTTATTCAGGTGTCAGTGTTTCCATCTGACTGTGATGATACGAATCTTTCTAAACCAAGACAAGGGAAAACAGGACACCTGGTTTAGTTTTGAATTTATAGTACAAAAAACAACTCTGTGCTGCAGGCTAATTAAAATATTAATATACCAGCAAACCATGTTCAGTAGCTTCAGTATTAGTAAAAAAAAAAAGTGGAGATTCCTGCATTATTTTGACTAAATGCTTAAGTTCAGTTACATTTTTTTTTTTTTTTTAAAAAAAGTCACCTTTGGCAAAAGACCATAAGCAGCTCATTAGCATGTAAAAGGTGAGCAGGGATACAGAGCACTAGAGACAAGGGGATTTACCCAGCCCTGCTCAGCTTCTCCAGGGATCTTGTTCTGCAGCCTCTCTTGCTGGGGGGCAAAACTGCTGCCCTGAGCACAAGTTCCTGTCTGCCTGGTTCTACTGCAGGCTGTAGAGAGGCAGTAACGTCCCCCACAGGCTCTCCTTTAGTTACCTCTGTGGTCTGTGACTGTTGCATTCCCTAGTGCTGCCAGGAATGCCCAGTACTACTCTTAGAGGAAGAGCCCTTTTCAAAAGGGCGTAACGTACTTAGTATGTTACTCCACTCAACTCATCTATGACCAGGGAACCCTAGAACTACATCTAATCACATTAAGACAGATTGTGCGTGTATGTATGCAATAGACAGGACTGCAGCAAGAGCAAGGTGTTTTCATAGCAAGAGGCTTTTAATAGGTTGGACATTGTTTAGCAACAATTTTTAAGCTCATTAGACGCTGGAGAAATGCGTTTAGATATTTTAAGGCCTTTTTTCCCCCCTTGGCAAGTGCTTTTTAGATTCCTTCCATACTGAAGGCTGTAGAAAACCACTGTGTAGACTTAGCCTACTTTACCAGAAGCCCGAGAGAAAAACCTCAAGCATCCATGAGTGTGTCAAACTGCCACCTTACTCACAAGTATTCTGAAACAGCTCCGAGCGCAAGGCTGGCGTTGGCGTGTTTGTCCTCGGCCTTTGCCCAGCTGGGTGTCCAGTAGTAATGCTTCCTGAGGCCGTGGGAGACCTCGGCGAGGTGCACGTGCCCATCCACTTCGTATGGCTCCACGTCTGTACAATGAGGCTTCAAGCGGCCACTGCGAATTAATTCTGAAAATGCCTGAAATCAAATAAAAACAAAGTCCTGCCATAAGATATTCCAGGAGGATGCTCTACCATCCACTTGGACTCCAGGAGACTCCAGAAGATAACAGGTTAGCAAGTACTTGATTAGTCCAGTCTATTGCTGTCCAGTGGATCTCTGGTCATTACAGCACTCTATTGTAACAATAAAAGGGTGCTCAGGTATCTTACACACTAGCTGGTATAATAAATAAAAGCAGCCCTCCCAAAAGAATTCAGAAGGGAACACTTACCATACAAGTAGCTTCATCAAAACTGTTCCCCCAAATGTAAATATAAGAAAGTTCCGTATTTGTTTTCATGGAGTCTGAAAGAGCTATGAGTCCTTTGCTGCTTATATTGTTGCTTGCTACTGCCAACCTAATAAAGAGAAAAAGTCATTGTGCAGGTACGTGCCAACACACCAAGTTCCCACACGTTATTTTTATACGGTTATTCATATCTATCAGGTCAAGTACTGTTACTAAATATCCTCCTCAGGCTGCTAAGACAGTTTGGACTATGGAATTACACTATTTCTCAAAGCACTTCCTTGACTCAAGCAGCAAGGTTATTCACTATTCATTTCTTCAGTGTCACTGACTTAGTGCACGGTGGCCAGGTCTTGTGTTTAGTCTGCTTTGAAGCCCAAGCCTTGGCACTTAGCCAGGTTAAGCTTTGCTCTTTGTGGAGTGGCAGTTATTTTTATATTAGTGAACCTGGAAGGCTTTCAGAGGCACCTAGCAGCCACCACCTCCTCAGTCTGCTACTTAAACTAATAGCTTCAGGTAACACCTTTGATCAGCTTTTACAGCCTCCTGGCTCATGGTTTAACACAGGCTACAAAACCTACCCTGATAGAGGGATTACAGCTCTTCTGGGCTCACCCGGAAGCTAACTTAAACACAGGATTGCCTTAAGTGTTGAAGATCAAAATCAACAAATATAGAGCCTTATCCCTGCACAGAATCTGATTACCTTAATATTGGGAAGAGTTGGAGACGTTGGTTTGTTACCCTTGTGCAGCATGTGACCTATGCATTCAGGATGCAAAAAAACCCAACACCACCAAACACCAAACAAGCAAACCCTTAAGATCTATTTATTTGTCTCTTTTTTTCCCCTCCCTCTTACAAGGGCAAAAACTGTGAAAGCTGTGAGTCAAACGCAAGATGGTGAGAGGAAAAGGAAATAAAAATTATGAATAGGACTGGCAGTACTGGAAGGTGACATGAGGCCTTCACACCCCGGACTGAATGTCATGTCTCTGCCCTTCATTTTGTTGGCAGGGCTTCAGCTGCAGCAAAGCTGCAGGGGCCTCGTGCAGTTCCCAAGGACAGGGCTCAGCACCCTCGAGATGCATCAGAGCACCCACTGGGGCCACCAGCCGCAGCGCTGCGGCTGGGCCTGCCAGCACCCTGTGCACGTGCCACGTCGTGGGGCACCGCAGATGGCACAAGGCACCTATGCCAGGGATATGAATCCCACTGTGCTTGCTGTGCTCATTTTTGCCTTTTCAGACCAAAAGGTTTTGAGCTTTTTGTCCTACTTTCCTATTTTGATCAGGAACGTTCCAAAAATTCAGTTCTGGGGTCAGTTCATCCACTGTTTCTTTTTTGCTCAGTGTTACTCCAGAGTTTCTGGGAAGTTTAATACTAACGCTTGAAGGGTCCTGTTGCACAACGCCAAGGCTTCACTCAGGTAGACAGCTCCAACATCTTCTATTCGGTTTGAATTAAGATCTAGGATTTGCAGGGTTTGGTTCCGTTTTAGCAGATCTCCTAAAATCTTCACATCATCACGAGTTATTTTATTACTGAAAGAGACACACAGGCTTTTTTGTTGTTTTGTTCGTTTTTTTTTTTTTTTTAATGAGATACTAAGAAAGAAAAGTAGCAAATGTTAACCTACGGTCTATGCCATGTAGTAACTCTTACCAGCTAAGATCAAGATATCTCAAGCTGCAGTTTTCATACAACGCCTCGCATAGTCTCTCTACACCAAATTTTTTCATTTCATGCTTGCGCAAATGTAATTCCACAAGAGAAGAGTTAGTTTTCAGCATCAGAGCTATGTGAACTGTGGTCTCTTCCTAAAAAGATACCATTAAGTTGAGTTTAATAAAAGCAAGTGTAAGATCCAGTCTTGCTTCAGCAAGAGATACACAAATAACTGCAGGATTTGCTCATCTGTCATAGCGTTCTATTACATATACTATAGCTATCTTAATTAGCCTGGAAACTTTTTGTGATGATACTGGAAAAAAAAAGCGACAAATACCAAAAAGATAATTCCAGATTTATAGCCCTATACATTCCTGCAAATATCAGGAGCATCAATATTTGAACCATTATGTCTAATCTGTTCCCCTTCCATCACTCACTACTCTTACAAAACTGCTCAAGTAAACCTTTGATAACTTTAAAAGTATTTTTGTTTTTTTCATGACACAGATCTACTACTTCATTAAAAGAAACAGGATTAACTATGGGGAAAAAAATATGTCCTGTCACTGTAAAACATAGCAAGTTCATTCTGAAGTTGTCACATTTAGTTAAGATAATAAATGAGTTCTAAGTCAAAAATAAGGCAAAAGCCCAGGGGCCGGTGATAAGAGTTGAAGGTGAGACTAACGACAAGGAGGAAGCCTTCAACAAATCAACAGCCAGTATTTTCAGTAGCAATAGTTTAAATCGACTTTCAAAACAGTGCTTAGGCTGCCTCAATAGGAAAGAAACAACTGAAATTCATCAACCTTAAAAACTTTGGGGATATAGGGAGACTGTTTAATTACTTCATTTTGCCACAGGCCAAACACTGTCTGTCCCACGAACACCTGAAAGCTGCTGTGGGTCTGGTGCAGACATCCCCCGGCAGCTCTGCAGTGAGCACTGGGCAGCAGCCCCGGGGCTGTTTGGCGTCTTCGGGCACTTGTGCTCACGCTCACCCCCACAGCAGCCACAGCCCTGGCGACTCTTCCTTAGTGCTTTGCTGTTTTGCCTTTGCTTTGTAAGGTTCGTTAACATTTGCAGTAAATTCTAGATTTATGCTCTCAAGTCCGCATGATGAACAACAAAACCAAAGAGCACCCTGAAGCTGGCGAAGGGCAGAGCCTGCCGGCCCCTCTCCTGGGGGCTCTGAGACCCGGCCATTGCTGTGCACTGCTCAGATAAGCAGCAGGCTTTGGTTCTTCTCTTTATTTCCTGCTAAACATCATTTCTCCCTCACTCTGCTGAGCATTGTGCAAACTCGCCATGTTGCAAGTAGAAATACTGGGTTCACCAATATTAGTATCTTCATTGGCCTTTTATTTGACAAATACACACGTATGAAGAAAGAAATACAGACACTTCAGTTAAACTAAAGCAACCTGTAACTGCTCAAGGCTTGGGGCAGAAAGAGAAAAGGTCTTCCTGGAATCACTTAAATTACTCTGTCAGGAAGCCCCTAGTCCAGGAGTTCTCAAATACTCCTGCACAGACTGTACTTACACACCTCGGACTGGGCTGCCACTGCATCTAGCTACTGACTCACCGCTTGGCTGTGCAGTAAGGGACGGTTCAGGTTTATTGCTTTGACAGACTCGTGTGGAGTGAGGACTGTTGCTATTGCTATAAGACTCTGTGTACCCTGAAAATGAAAATAAACTCTTTAGAAAAACCCATCCCATGACACAGAGACCAAGCTACAAAATTACGATGACTTCTCAGAACTGTTTGTCAAGTGGGCTCCGACTGGAAATACTCTTACTTCTGACACCACATATCTCAGAGAGGTGTAAGTGCATTAGAAAGTATTTACAGACACATAATGTATTTTCTGACAACACCAGGCCCTATGGAACAACAGAGGAATCAGACTGAGAGGTATAAATGACTAGGAGCTTCGGCAACTCATAAAATAAAAAAGCAAGAAAAAAAATGCGTCTCAAGGAAATCCTGGTTCATTTAGTTAATAATGTAGTTTTTTTCATCTGATTTATGGGAGAATGGGTTTGTGCATGTTCTCCAAGGTCTTTGGTAGAAGTTTTGGCTAGCTTTTATCCATTAAATAAATTCATATTAAATGCATTAATGAAATACAGACTAGGATACCGGCCAATCTTTCCCCCTGCCTCTTGAATTTTCTTCTATTTTGCTTACTAACTTATATTTAGGCTACTTTACAATTAGATTTATCTATGCCTAAAGCTATTTTACTTTAAATCCACTATCTTATCTGCACTGACTACATTTTCCTTGTTCAGGTATTTGCAAGACCTTTCACATTTTCTAAAGCACAATTCCTGCTTTAGTTTGGCAAAGAAAAAAAAAATCTGTAATTTCAGGAGACTAACATTTTTAATAAAATTATCACCTGACCCCAGGTCTCTCCCTGCTTCCAGATACAGTCACAACACTTGGACTACAGTCAAACTTACTTCTTCTGCCCAACATATCTCTGTTGTCTCCCAAAGGATGAATAGTTTTAACAGGAAGACTGAGTGCCGCAACTTAATTTCACTTCTAGGTTGGTTAGAGCAGGTTTTCTTCAGCAGGGCAAGAAAAAGGATGTAGCCCAGGCAGGGAAGGGAGCCACTTCCCCTTGCAGCCCCGCTGAGGTCACCCCACAAGGGGAAACCACGTCAGGGAGGTGTCCGGCCTCGGAGCGGCAGCTTCAGCAGCGCCAATGCCAAGTGGTGCCGTGACCCCACGTCACAGGACCCGACTCCACGGGCGCTCTCCCAAACCCACCTTACCCTTCCAGCACATGCTGCAGCAGTATATATGCAGTATTTAAAATAAGTGGCAACAGATGGCCTGTCCCCCCTACATAAGCATTGCAGGTCCTTGGCAATACCCTTGAGATACTATTACTTATCTCATCACTGATAATTTTCCTGGGTTACTCACCAGATCACAGTCCCCAAGATCTAGTTTCTCTAAGACTGAATTGATTTGCAGCATTGAGGCGAAGTACATCCCACCTTTGTTTCCTATTTTGTTTCCAGTCATTCTCAAATACAGAAGTGTTTCATTCCGCTAGACAAAATAAATAAAAAGAACTTAATTCCTCTGCAATGGCCTGAACAGCAACACTGTCCTATCTCCTGTGAATCCTGCCGGTTGTCACACAAAGACAAAACATCCCTGCACAATAATAGTGTCTAGCTGATGGCGCTGAGTAAGCACTTGGCTCAGGCTCCCCACAGCGGAATCAAAAGCATGACAGTCTGGATGGAAAGCCTGATTATTTGAGAACTTTTGTTCCTCTGATGGGGGCTCCCGAATTTCAGGCTTGGAAATATACTCCAGGGAGAAATTTATGCCAAAATAGGCAGCTGAAATGCAAGTTATACTAAAACTGATTTACATCAATTAAATGTGCTTTTATACAAAAATATAGTTTGTTTTTAGAAACCAGGAGTTTGCTTTGTTTTTTTCAGAGGCTTTTAACCAGAGCCACCAAGGCCCAGCGAAGGCAGTTGCCTTCAAGGGCAGTGATAGCAGCCCTGCCTGGCGCAGTCAAGCCCATGTGTTCATCTTAGTAGGAGTCAAGTCTCCCCAGCAAAACCCAGAACTGCCCTGGGAGATCTAGAAAAGCTGGCGCTGGGGGTGTCATGTGCACCCAACGTGGCACCGTCCTCTCGAGAACCTTAGTGTTCTGGAGACCCGATTCAGATTTAGCTGAACTTAGCTCAGGGTTCAAGCACCACGGAGGAGGAAGAAAGAGCTCACGCGAGTCATTTCACAAAAACAACAAACCTTACGCACAAGCCTCATTTCCTTAGGAAACCAGGCTAAAATAATAACATGTTTTTATGCTGCTGCTGTGATACAAAGTTTTGAAAACATGTCTCAGGTGGCTTGAATCGAGGCAAGCACTGACAAAGTTTTTCAAAGGAAAAAGCTCGGAGCATTATTGAGCAGTTTTAGATCAGAAATGAGAAAGAAAAAGCAGTTTGGGCTATTGGAAATTATGGATACTAAGGAAATATTTCATTTTGATAAAGAAAACAATGCCAAATTTCTCACACAGAAGAACCCAGATATAGGATAGTTGTGATAATTAAGTATTAATAGCAACTGAAGAGAACAACTTTGTCTGAAATCTGATCCCTGAGGTCTGCTGTGGAAAAACAAATTACTTCTGTGTAATAGCAGTAGTCTGAAGACAGAGTGACATTTTAAGTCAACTTTTATGTTGGCAGGGCATCTAGTACTGTTAATCAGAAATAAAAAATAGCAAACTAGGTGCCACTGCCCAGATCACCTAGATCTGCACTGCTGGTGCAGACTAACACTCACCTGGAGCGCTCTCGCTATCAGCTCTGCTCCACTCGTGCCAATATCATTAAACATCAGGTTAAGGTAGCGCAGAGTTGAGTTCTCCTAAGGAACACACAGTGACAAAAAGCAATTATTTTTTTCCCCCCTGTAGAATGCCTGCACTTTTCAAAAAGGAAAAAGCTTACAGCTTCTGCTTTTCCATGCCTTTCAGGCAACCCCTGATGTGGAAGTGGTTAAAAGAAATCCACGTGCATCAGATGATGAGGGAGACACAAAACTGTGTTGGCTGTGGGTGCTCTTGGGGCTTATGACCAGCACCTGGCTCAGAGCAGCTGCCTGGCTACCCACATTACCAGACCGGGCGGGCACTCGTGCCCAGGTGCAAACCCCCAGGCAGTTTGTGAACTTAATGGTATTCCTTGAACTCTACTAACGTAGGTACCGAGCGGCAAATCACCTTTTAGAGGTGGATTTTGGTGCTTTCAGTAGTGGGACGGCAGCACTGAAGATGCCAGTGTTTAGATCCACGAAAAGACAGAGATGAAGTATCTAAAGCAAAGGCCCTGGCACACTCGACACTACCACCTCACCCTTTGCTGAATTCAACTGCAAGCCTGACACCCCCTTCCCCGTTTATTCCACCTTCCTTTCCCCCGTTTATTTCACCTTCCTTTCCCATGACACACCAGACAATGTCAAACAACTGCCTCTTCTGCTACCAGTACATGAAAATAAATTACAAATTTCCCCAGAGAATGTGATCTGAGATTATACTGGGATGGATTTAGATGTGAAAGTCAAAATTAATGGAATTTTGCCAATACAATGCATTCTTGTCTCAAGCGCACTGCAGATAAATATTATCATAGCCAAATAAATCACGCGTTGATGAAAGATGAACATCATTCTGGTACCTGAAGGAATTTCGCCATGTGCTTTGCTCCATCATCAGTTAATACATTATAACGCAGGTCCAAGCCTAAAAAAGATGAAGAATGCGACAAATGCATATCTACAAGGAACTGATCTCTAAACAAAAATAAACAAGCATGAATTCAGGCTGAAAACAAGATTGCTTTCTTTTTTTCCATGTATGTTTGAAGTCATAGTGCAAATATGAGAAAACATACCTGTGACAAACACAGTATTTTGTAAGACAGCAACAAGAGCTTGAAGATCTTCATCTGTAACTCTCTGCACTGGTACTAAACGATTATTTCCAGCTATTTTTAATGTAATCCCTTTTGTCCATCTGCTGTAACATGAAAAGGAAAGGACCTCAGGAGAAGGAAAATTGTACAGAAAAATGAATTCTCTCTCCAGACAGGGTATCTATCTATGCTCGCCCTCCCTGGCACGTTTCCTGGCAGTGTGTGCAGCTAGCTTGGGTTGCCCTGCGACGGGCAGCATCAGTCAGGCTGCACACCAGTGTTCCCCTTTTTGATATTCTGACCACACAGAGCCCCTGCACACCGACAGCAGGAATGAGCAAGAGGAGGGGAGAACACGTGGCAGTGAAGGAGACCAACCTGGGGGCTTCCTCATCATCTCCTTTTTACTTGTTCCCTTTCATTCAGCCTATCGTGCCTCAAGGCAACACTAACATTTCTTCCTCGGGTTCTTTCTGCAGAGAAGAGCCAGCTTTGACCCTACAAGCACCTCTGAGGAAGGTCTATGTAGCCATATAAAGAGATACAGCCTGGGGGGCTCACGGCAGGATAGAGACAGCTCAGGGCAGCATTCCCAGATGCAAACCAATGGATGCAGCCGAAGATTTTTAAACAGGAGCAAGACAGAAGGGAGTTGACTAGACTAGGGGGATGACTAGACACTGAGTTTGGCTTCTCTAAGGGACATAAAGGCACCATCCTGTACATTTTTCGCTTTTTTTGATTTTACTGCTTGTAAAGCTGCCTAGAAAGGATATATAGCTAAAAAATCCTGCCAAGATGATGTCAAGATGAGTTAAACCAGAACTTCTGCAGTAAAAGCTAAGGTTGATTTGTGTTCAAGCCTGAAATTGCACAAACTTTCTCTCCTACTCTCTTGCTTAAGGCTTTCCAAAGCATCTGAATCACGCTGTGTGTTATTTCCTTACGTTTTATCATGTTTATCAGCTTCCTGAAGCATGTAAGCAATGAAGGGGTTTTCGGGCTGGCTCAAGCTCTGGCAGGCCTGCAAATACTGCTGGTGAAGACCTGGAAGACGCGGCATGACCTGCTCAAGAAAGAAACAAACTGTTACTGCTCGTATCGTTACGGTAGCTCAGCAACATCTCCAAGGACCCAAACTGTTTTGCCAGGTGCTGCATAACAATAAAAAATGGGTTGGTCCTAGAAGAGTTGTCTCAGGATGTTGCAGAAAAATAACAGGTACAGCAGATATGTGGAGAAAACACGGGAACCAAATGCAGGCTCCTGCACATACATCTGATTTGCCATCATGCTGAATTGGAGCCTAATACAGAATGAGTATTCACGGAGCGGATCCAGCCCCACGGGCTGTGCCAGCGGATCGGGCGCCCGCTGCGGTTACCTGAGCAGGTCGGCGTGACGCGGCGCTGTGGGGTCGGCCTCAGCCTGCTGAGCGGCACAGTCGGGACTCACCGGCACGCAGGGGCTCCCCTCGGGCTCGCACTGCGAGGGCTGCAGCCTCCCAGGGCAGCGGGAAGGTGAGCGCGGCCAAGTGGAGGGTTTGGACAGGATCTTCCCCCTGTGTCGCCGCGTCAACGGGCCGCAGCCCCCGGCTCCTCACAAACGCACGGCCGGATTCTGGGCCTCGGAGATGCAAACGCAACGAGAACCTGACACCAGGGCCCGGAGCCCGGCCGGCCACCTCCAGCAGAGAGCAAAGCCTCGTCCCGACCCACCCGAACCGGTCTGGCCCGCGCACGGCACGGGGTGCACGGGACACTGAAACCACCCGGCCTTGCTAGTGAGCAGCCCTGCCCGAGGAAGGCGCCGTCAGCGGGCGCGGGGAGCTGCTCCGCTCAGATCCAAGGAGATCTGGCAAAGGCCAACCTGTCTCCAGGAGGAAGGTGTGGGGCAGAGCACGATGACGACTGCCCTCCAGTCGCCACGGCGACGCTGCCTTCCTTCCAGGCGAAATCCTCCCTTTTGCCCTTTTTTTTTTGCCGGTGACGGGCTGAGTGGGAGGCCCGGCCTGTGTGGGAGGCGCAGACAGGGGGCTGCTGCCAGGCACAGCATTCCCAAGGCGGCAGCGTTCCCAAAACAACGGCGTTCCCAAGGCTTCCATGCAGCCGCCTCAGGATGTGGCACTACCAGCCGGCCAGAGGCGGAGATGCCGCCCGGGGGCACCGCACATCCCCTCTTGAGCGCTTTGATGCGGGGGCACCATTTCAGAAGGGGAATTGCGTCTGCAGGGTCAATGCCTTGCACGACTGTCTGGGAAAGCCGGGTCTTTAGCATGGCCCGTGTGTCCAGGGTGTGGGCTGGGTACTCACGGTCTCCACCTCCAACCACAGGCAGGGGTCGTTCCTGAGTAAGAGAATTCAGAACTAATGACAAACAAAGCACCTGGCACAATGTCCTGATGGGACTGTACAGCTCCGTGTCACCCCTCTCCATCTCTTGTGCCCCCCAGCCCTCCCCTTATCCCCTTCACTGGCATTTCTGTAGCTCAGAAACCCACATATCACAGACAGAGGTACCCCCGTTTCATGATAAAATTCACCAGTTTTATCATCAGTATACAGAACCAAGAGTTCATCCGGCCCCAGACTTAAACAATGTCACCATCCAAATTCTGTTTGTTGGGGCACAGCAGCTCAGAGCTCTGCACTGGGTATGTGCATTCAGCTTTCGCCCTCAGTGAAGGACAGCAGGTTTTTGCAAGGACTCTGTCCCTGAACACTGAGCTCTTCCAATATTTATTCAGAGTAGGAAGATGCTGGAGTACTGTTGACTTTTTCTCTTTTTCTCTTCTTAAAGTGGAAATCAGGAGCAGAGATGGCTGAGTCTCAGCAGAGAGGCAGCTCCGGCATACAGGGCACTCGCTTCCCCAAAGCCAGGACCGTCCATTTTGAGAACAACCTTGTTGAGGATGCACAAGAAATGCCAGCAAACGAGGTGCCGGAGGAGGCAGCTCCTCCCTCCATGCATGTCACAGACAGGGTATTTTTTATTGATTTAGCCAATAAGCAGCAGACAACCATCCCACTGGAGGTCCTGAGGCTGGAAGATCTGGAAGAGCTGCACGCGGAGAGCAACCAGATCGAAAGCATCCCGAAAGACATCAACCACCTGAGCAACTTGAGGGTTCTCTACCTGGACCAGAATCACATACAAGAGATATGTGAAGAACTGGGAGAGCTAAAATGTCTTCAGAGCTTAGATTTAAGTAACAATCCACTGTCGTACAGTTCGCTGCCTGTTATCAGCAAGTTGCAGGCCCTCCGTCAGCTCAGGCTCTATAACGTAAACCTGCAGGAAATCCCAGTACAGATCTGCAAATACCTACATCATATCGAACTGCTCGGACTCTCTGACAATCACCTGAAGCGTCTGCCCAAAGAACTGGTGAACCTGACACAACTCAGAGAGATTTACCTCCAAAAAAACAGATTTGAAAGTTTTCCCCTGGAGCTTTGTCATATGGTTAATTTAGAAATAATAGATCTGGAACAAAATCTAGTCAGCGTCATCCCTGAAGAGGTTGGCTCTTTGACAAACTTGGTTAAGCTATTTTTAGCTTTTAATAATTTATCCTCCATTCCTGACACACTGCAACACTGCCAGAAACTAACCGTGCTGGATCTGTCTCATAATCTTCTCCACAAGCTTCCCGAGGGCTTGAAAAATCTCCCTGGAGTGGAAGAAATCGGACTGTCTGGTAACAGTCTGAAGAAGCTCCCACGTGAGATCTGCAGCTGGATGTCCCTTTCCCTTGTTTACTTGAGGAACACTGGACTGCGCACAGTACCAAAGTCCTTCACCAGATTAACCAGTGTCAGGATACTAGATTTGAGTGAAAATCGTTTTGATGAGATTCCTAAAAGAATGTGTGATATGAAAAATCTGGAAATTTTGGCCCTGGATGACAATCAGATACATGAGGTATTTGTTCTTTCCATTTTTATTCTATTTATTTCCTCCCTTTTTCAAAATCTGTGTTCTTTGTTTCAGTTGAGTGCCACCTTTCCCTACCAACATGGGATGATACTGCTTCTGTCCAAGGTCTGGGAGATTCATTTCTCCTTTTCAGCTTAGTTAGATGCAGCTCCTTCCTTAGCATACACTTACCCATGCAGTATGTGGCTGCCTCGTGTGCCTTCTTAGTCCCTGCATTTTCTCTGGAAGCGTCACCTAAGTCCCATCAGGCCCAAAAGCTCTGAGTGCGGATGCATGGGTCATGGGTAAGACCCATGCTTTTCTCAGCAAGTGCTCTATTTGCCCACTTTCTCATATTATCAGTAAGGGAACACTGGTATATCCTGCACTTTAGGGCTTGCTTTGCTGACTGTTGTTTGTTGAAATGACTGCGAAAGTCACTAGAGCCCCGGAGTCCTTGGACCTCGATTACAATGGCACTCAGTTTGTTACCTAATCCTGATATCCTTATCCTACGTAACTTCTTGGCAACAACCACAGAGTACTCAACTAAGGGAGAGAAAAGAAAGAATGTGGAAACTCTGACCTGTCCACTGAGCAGAAAGGATGAAATACTGACTGAAGGGACGGGCTCAGGCTTCTTGTGTCTTTTTCTGCATATCTTCAAAATAAAGAGTTGCAGTTGTGCAGAATCAATGTGTCACAAACTGAAACAGAGCAGAGGGCAATTTGAAAATGGGTAGGATGCTGTTAATACCTTTAACACAATTAACATTTGCTGCTCATTTGATAAAAAACAATTGCATACCCTAAAGCTATAATGACAATAATCATGGACATCCTCCTTATAGAGCTCACAATGCACCTCCCTTTGATTTTCACTTGGGCTGTTTTCTTCTTATGAAAAAGAATCACTTTCAGATTTCAGTCATTTAAATTACTCTCCCTGGCACTGAACATATAAAGACAGTGAAGAAGCAGAAAAAATGTTTCTGCTAAGAAATAAAATTAACCACATAGGAAATCTTTCCAGGAGAGGAAACAACATGGATTTTTTGCCAAAGTTTACACCATACTGTGAGATATAATGTTGTATTAATGAATGGAATATTCCATGTACCTCCATCAACATTAATGCAGCTTCATAGCTTTTTTCTCAAGATGCTTCCCTCAATATGAAATCCCCAAGATTACTGTTTAATTGACATAATGTATCTTCTTAATGACTGTGTCTAGATACCCACAGAGGTGAAAGAACTGGCGAATCTGAAGTGCCTTGGCCTGTCTGGAAACCAATTCAGTATCTTTCCGAAGGAAATATTTCTCCTGAAGTCATTAGAGAGATTATACCTGGGACAAGATAAAGGAATTAAACTCACAAGTCTGCCCGGAGACATCAAGGAACTGCAGGTAGGAACAAGACATGGGGGAAGATCTTGGACTGCTGCAGCATGGCACTTCTGTGGACTTCAGCAGCTCCAAACACAGCACTGGAGGTTCTTGTAATCTCTTAAGGCAATGAACCTTCAAGGAGCCCACAGGCTGCAGCAGCAGGCCAAGGCTGTCAGAATAGGGATAGCATCAAAACTCAAGCGTTTGAAAGCAAAATCTACTTATTTTCATAATACTATAGTCTTTGGTCAGAATCACAGACTGTGTGCTCCTGGGGCACAATGGCAAACCCCACCGTCTACTGCATGACTAGGCACTGCAAAGCCTGGTGTAGTGAGCCACAAAGCAAATGCTTTGGCTCCTGACTCTTTCCCTTCATATATTTTCCAGAATCTGAAAGAACTGCATATCGAGAACAACCATCTGGAGCACCTGCCTCTAGGCATCGGCTTGTTGACCAACCTGGAAATACTCGACTGTCGCAACAACTGCCTTAAACGGATCCCGGACTCCATATGCCAAATACAAGGTGAAATACAGTCTTTGCATTTGTGGCCACAAGGCCACAAATTCCAGTAAACATTTTAGGAAAAGGAGGGAGAAGGGAAGGAAGGAATGCAGTGCATAGTTCAGGGCACATCCAGAAATTTTAAGGGGGTCAAATAGCACGGAAGTTAGAAGTGGGCAGGGATATTCAGTGCACACACTCATTACATGCACAAGGTGAACAGTTTGGGCTTCACACATGCTGGTTTATGGGGAACACACAGCAGCATCTCGCACCAGTCCTGCTCTTCGCACTGCAGCTCTGCTTTTTGTGTATCCAGCTCTGCAAAAGCTGCTCGTGCAGAACAACCAGCTGAGTCACTTGCCCGAGGACTTGGACACTCTGCAGCAGCTGGAGCTGGTGCTTGTGGATGGGAATCCTATGAGCGAACCTCCAATGGAAGTGTGCTGCCAGGGGACATTGCCCATCTTGGAATACTTACGGGAAAGAAGGCGTAAGAAGGCCGTGATCCTGAAGGTAAAAGGGTTAAGAAAGTCAGTGCAACAAAAAGACAGAGCTGAGCTTGTAGTAATCAGATATCTACTAGAACAATCTACTGGGCACTCTAAAAAACATCTTAAAACTTTGCATGCATCACCTGTGAAGCAGGTGACTATTACTGATCATGTTAGGGCACGGAGCCATCTGGAAATGCAGCACTGGGCATCATTCACAAACTGAACAGGAGGCTCTAACTGCCCCACCATGATGTGGTGAGCAGAACAGTCCTCGCAGCTTGCTACAGAGCTTTCCCTAGGTCCTTGTGCTGTGGAAAGGAATGTTAGCGTGCCCAAACATTGAGTGGAGTCTCTAATGCAAAGATGCAGTTAGCTGCAGGTGGCATCTTGTGCTCTTGCTGACTGCAGCTCGTCAGAGTTGGTGTTCCAGGGTGCAGCCACATTGAACAAAACACACTTTTTTTGTTCTTGTTTGTGTGTTTTTTCTTTTCCAAAAGATCAATTTGTACCACTAGTGGGCCATAGACTAAAATTACTTAGAATAAATACAAAGCTGGAAAGAAAAGGCAAACTCTCAACTTTTGATTCTTCTCAACTTGCTCTCTGTAATGTCTGTGATTATTCCGTGAAATAATGAATTTCTCCCAAACTGTTTTTTTGAAACTCTGGGCTAAGTAGTGTCATTTTGAGATGTGCAGACACGGTCATTCACTATTCTAATAAAAGGGTCTGGAAAACAACAGTGTTAGTGTCTTCTCTGATAATGAATCTCCCTTGAAGAAACAGCACACAGAAAAAAAGCTAGAGAGTAAAAAGGCAGGTGGCTGGCAGTCCATCCTAGCTGAAGCCAATGTAGACTCATTTTTTTAAAAAAGGGATTTTTTGGAAACCACAATATGCCTGGCTTTTTGCACCAATAACAACCATTAGTAATACTGTTCCACATGTTTGCTTTTACCTTTTCCTCAAGGTAACCAGACTATTCCTCCCTTTTTCAGGTCCGGAATCTGTGGCGTGGGTTGATGGTCAAGAAGGGGATTAGACCTTTCCTGGCACTTAAGACACTAATGAAACAAGGAAAGAAGGGGAAAAAAGGAAAAGAAAAGGGAAAAGAAAAGGGAAAGGAAAAGGTAAAGGAAAAGGGAGGAAAAAATCCTGTAAAAGGAGCAAAAGCCAAAAAGTGATATTTGGACAGCAAAGCATACAGAGCTCTTTCCTGTTACATGAAGGGCAGATGTGAGCAGAGATAAGTAGGGAACAAACATCATTAAAGCATTTGGATCAGCAAATATTACAATGAAAACAGATCATTTTGGGGCTTGTTTTTGTGCTTTTATCAACATTCACTCCAGATAAATGAGGCTGATTCTGAAATACTGAGATTTGTCATTCTGAATGCATGTTGTCTCCCAGCATACTGACAGCTGATTAACTGGAAATGAATCTGATCTGTAGGAGATTGGTTCTTTGTTCTGAATCCCAAAGTATTTTATATACAATTCTTAGAAATCTGTTTCTGATCAGCAAGGTACATCTGTATCTAGAGTGAAACAATACTTGCAGCCACATACACCAGTAGTTCTTCTTCTGTATCAGAAAAGATTAATTCCTTGTTTGGAAACATAGAAGATTCTAGGCAGTGAGAATGCAAGCACTTCTATCAGAATGTGTATTACCATCTTGTCTCACAGAGGTGTCAAAAAAAAAAAAAAGAAAGAAAAAAGTTTTAAAAGTATCTCTACACTTTTGCAGAAATGCTCATGATGCTTTGGCTGCATGTAGGTATAGCAATCTGCACGACTGCAAGCTGTCAGGTCCTCAGGGTTATAGCTCATCTGTGAGATATCTTGGTAACGACTTGTAAATTGTCTGTGTACAACAAGATTATTTGAAAACAGTGAGCTTGTAGAATGCAAAATTCTGCAATGATTCTGGGTCCTGCCATGTAGTAACACCACTGCTATTCAAAAGATGCTCCTTGCTGTAAGTCTAGCATGCAGAATACATACGTAGCCATACTGTTCCAGGGCACTTCGCAGACAGCAGTCTGTCCCAGACTGGTTCTTGTCCAGTTTTTATTCAGTATTGTTCAGTGCTTCTCCCAAACCCTCAACATTTTTACTAGCAGTGGAACTAAGGTGCAGAGCCAGTCTGTGAGCAGCCACTCACTGTACAGACTCAAAAGGCACAAATGGGTGCAAAACCTCTTATTTAGCTTATTTGCTTGTCAGAACTGCAGTCCTGCTTCCTCACCTTGTCTGAGTTGGTTCAAAGAAAGAGAAATTGGTCGCTGGAATAGGTGGTGACTGCAGGGTCACTAATACACAGCTCTTTCTAGAGCTCCTTCTCCAAAACTGCTCTTCTGAGTGAGGTGAGCTGCATCTGCACCCAGGGTATGGATCTATTTTCTGTTTGGCTCTTGAATCTGTTGAAACTGAAGTCTCATTAATGTGCCTGCCAGTTAGGACAGAGCTCGGGACTTCAGCTGAAGAAAACGAGGATTGCTCTACCTTTAAATTCTCCATTTTACTAGGTGACTGATGCTGTTTTGATTGGTTGGAGGGGTCTTATGAAAACCTTTCACCCTAAGTGAAGGCATAGGTAGGATGATTCGGGCAGGGACTACCGACGAGGAAAACCTTGGAAGAGAGATTTCAAAGAAGACTTGAAGATAAAAGGTACATATACGTGAATAGAGAGCTTTCCACTGGGACAAGAGGCATGACAGAATCATGACACAGGACAAGGAGGACATCATAAAAAGCAAGTGGGGAGCTAACCATGCTAACCATGAGTCTGTACGGTGCTCTGGAGCCGAGAACAAGGAACCAGAGCATTACACAGCAAGAAATCCCAACACTGATGTCCAGTCAAGGCAGAAAGATTACAACAGACATTTAACATTAAATGTGTGCCAAGTACACTCCTAAACTTACAAGTCCAGTTCAAATGGGACAGGAATGTTTCAGAGAGATTCTCACAGAATGGGTAGAGACACTTTCTCAGCTGAACCCAAGGTCTATTTAAGCAGAGCCAAGAAAAGGCAGGTGACTGCAAGAAGAGATTGGTGTGCAAGTGTTTAATAGACACAGCAGTATTTCTGCATTAGAAGTAACTCTCCTGGCTTGATTCACCACTTGAAAGACTCCAAGAACATCAGCCCCGCATGAAACGGAAACCAGAACTCTTTGCTTCCTTCCAGAAGATGAGGATCTCTGCAGGAAATAGCTGATCACACACTGCAGCACCTCCCTGATACCTCTGACCAGGCGCTCCGGTCCATCTCACGTTTCTCAGAGCTGGTTGTGCCAAGTGGATTTTACAGTGGAACTGAAACTGGAAGGAGGAAATTGTAGGAGACCTTCACATGAAATCAGGGATTAAGCAAAGTAGCAGCACGAGCACAGCATGCTTAGCTGCTATCTATGCCCCACCAGTCAGAAGTTGATGTTGGAAGAGTCACTGAGTCTGAAAACTGAGTATTAACCTGTTTCTGCGTGTGGGAATTTGCTGAGGGTCCCAGGAAACTAGGAGAGTGCCACTGAGTGATCCTGCTGTGCCTTTCCTCCAGAAGATTGCTGCAACATGTAGACATGCTCAGGGCTAATTGAGGGCTTTATCCCTCAAGCTCAGGATTTCTCTAAGACTCCTCACTCAGTGGGCAGATCTAATATCTTTACTTCCTAAAATATCTTACCAATGAATAATCCCGTTGCAGCCACTGAATCCACGTGTGGGCTGACATGCTCTATGACATGGGTGATTATGCCAGATTTGGGCTTTGTTTAAGCAAATCTAATAAAACCCCCCCAAAGAAATTATCTAATAAAGAGACACACAAGTGTCCCGAGTCGGTGCTTGCACTAATGGGTCCCAGGCTCAGAGCAGAGTGCTGCTCCTGGCTAGATGCTGTCCTGGGGCTTTGAATAACAGACTTTGCTTCCCTGGGCTGATTTCTTCCATCTTTAAGGCAAGGATAAGAACACTGCCTACCTCACAAGGTGTTGCTAAGGTTAATGGATTAATCCTGAATGCAGGAAGCATGAAGGCACTAAGGGGATTGCCATGGGCCTTGATATGCTGCAGATGAGGCCCATAAACCTGGAGTTTTGACTTTGTGATGTATTTCCTAAGAGGGTCAGATGGTGCAAAAGGGGTAAGGCTGAAACAGTCCAGTATAAGAAGGACCACTGAAAGTATCTTGAAATATTTGCATAGCCTCATCCAGAACATTTATGGATTGCTCTGCATCCAGAATTCTTGCTGATATACCAGGACGTACTCTATCTAATGTACTCCAGAACTTCCCTGGCTCTCAGGGCCTACAGAGACACCAGTCAACTCTTCCTCACTTTGATTTTTATGCTGATTCCATATCCAGGACTCATTTATACCACCAGAAGGCAGCAAGGGCCAGAGCTGAGCTGGTATGGTTCCCCTTGTGTTCTCCTTACTGGACTAATACATAATCCTGAGTTACTGGGATGGTTTCCAAAGCTCTCAGTTATGTAGTTTTAATACTTTCATGAAAAGACAAAAGTTTTGACGGAGAAGAGACTGAACTTTAAAACACACTGGATTCAAGTATTTGAATATAAAAGCACCTTCGTTATACACACTCATACTCATACTGCCCACCCATATGTGATAGTGCACGACACAGGTGCTCATCTCCGCTGACGAATTGGGACACCCCATCTGAAATGTCCACTGCTCTTCTAACATCAGGCATTGCAGCATTCACAACACCAAAATTAAGCCCATGTAATGTTTCAGCATAGCAATGTAAGCACGGCCCAGAGAGCAGGAAAGAATATGTTATTAAATATAAGGATCCATGTATTTGGAAGGTTAAATAACAGGTTTATATAATTTTGGAACTATTTCAAGAGCTCGAAAGAAAAGATGACTAAAAATGGGAGAGTATTCAAAATCAGAGAAATAAAATACTTAGTTCACATGCGGGTATTTTCGAAAGGTCTATGAGGAACTTCCAAACTCCGTCACCAGTCAAAGCGAACGCTTCTTTTGTTGTCTTCATTAAAGCTTTCCAGTCGTTTCCACTGCGGTTCCGAAAGGACCCATCTTTGCATCCCCAGCTCTGCCAGTGCTGGCAGCTTTGTCAGTGCTGCAAACAACTCACTGAACCACATCCCACAGTCACGGCAAGACGATGGGCGAAGACTGATATCTAACTCTGACAGTCCTCTGAATACTGACAAACCTTTACAGAAGGCAGACCACCCTTCGTCAGAGATGTTGTCATTATAACTCAAGTCCAGCTTCCGTAATCTGGCTAGATGACCACCCTGTGTCAGTAGTGCTGAAAGAAATGACAGACAAAAGAGCAAATCATTGCTTTAAAAGGTTACGGAAGAGTGGTATTTTAATATCATATTATTCAAGGCCTTTCAACATTCAAACACAGCACGTTTCAGCTCCTAGCAATACAAAACGTGCCAGTCACTTGCTATTGGTCTCAGAAAGGCTGAAGGTGTGTGTACTTAAAGCACAGGCAATTCAAAAGGAACAGAGCATCTGGTTAAAAACTGTCATGTTTGTGGCAGCCTGAAAACCTGTCAGCTGGTTGTAGGGAGTATCCAGTGCCACCTGAGAAAGGCAGGCAGGTCTTGTAGGGAGATTTAGAAATAGGAAAGCGAAACTAGATGAGGACACACAATTACAACAGCCAACCGCACTGTGGGAAGGTAGTGGGCCTAATTTTCCCCCAAGAGAACTGGGAATTTAATGTACAATTGGCGAAGTAGCCACCCAGCAAAGGTGATATTTCAGGCTCTATCTCCCCAGGCTTCAGACTACAACCCTTAATAGCTATCACAGAACTTCTACCAACCTCCCACGCTCAGCAGCCGTGAGTTGGGCCTACAGATTCACAAGAATGTTTTTAAAAGAAACAGTTTTTTTAAAGGATCTTAGAATATTTTCTTTCTTTGGGTTCCCATTTGCCAGCATTTCTCAGCAGCTGCTAAGAAGTGAACTAGAACATTTCCATTTTAATTCTCCCATCACTGTGTGACTCCAGAGTTGCACCTAGTGGACTGAAAGCTGGTAATGACTCTATTACTTGCATGTATATGACATACAGCCTTCAGCAACATGAAATCTCTTTCTGGGAAAAATACTACCGTGTTTTCCATCTTTTCATGTCATTTATGCAAGAACCTGCCCTGTCCATGGAACAAGTCCCTTCAGAATTGTGGTTTAAATACCCTGGCTCCTTGACTGCTAGTAAATACCATGTTATACGTACTTAGAAGTGCCAAATCTTCAGCCACCAAGTTACAGCTGCTCAGTCTTAACACTTGAATCTCCGTCGCAAGCTTTAGCGCTTCCAAAAGCAGCTTTAGGTTCCCACCAACGCACTTATTCCAAGAAAGGTCTAATATCTCCAGTTCAGGAAGGTGAAGGGCAGCCTCAGCTGAAAAGATTAAGACCAGTAACTTCTGCTTATTAAGAGAAAACAGCATGGCCTCAATAGACACCTCACCGCCAATTCACCTGTAAATAGGTTCCTAACAAGCTTGAGCTTAGAATGACTTAGTTAATCTTAATAGCCAGACCAAAAAAAAAAAAAAAATCTCTTGAACTCTTTAAAGAATGTAACACTGACAAAAGCCTGTTTAGCAGGTTTTAAGGGATCTCTGAAGAGGTTTCTCTTGTTTCTGCCTACGTTACTGGCCTGGCTTTACCCCACTCAAGTCAATTTAATATAAGGAGTTAATTTTTAAACTATTTAATATTTATCTAAAGATAGCAATTTTTGCTGTGAACTCATCATGTAAGATGAAACACACTGTATATTTTTACACTGATTTCCAAGACAACAATCTTATATAGTTGCAATGATATAAATATAGTAATCGTCTGCTGAAGGCAGTCAAGTTTTGCTGTGAATTTCAATACAACTAATAAACAGTGAATAATAAACACCAACTGCACAACACACGGTAACTAACAGATTTCTCTGTATGTAGTTTTTACGTGCCAGATGGACCCCCTATCAAAGGCCCAGTGTAGCCACTAACCCCTGGAGATTGCAATAAGCAGTCAAATGAAGCTGAATTTAAATATCCTGTGTTAGATTGGGCATAGCTTGACTTTTCTTCATAGCCATGCAATCTCTCCCCCATTACTGCAATCACTGTTTCCATTCCTACTGAAACTACCTCTAGTGAGGTGAAAAAATGTTAATTGAGGCTTTACCTTAGCAAGCTGCAAATACAGCAGTACAACCAAACTATAATTCCAGCATAATATCAATTGCATAACATGAAACTTAATATGAATATAAATCACATTCTGGTGGTTCTTATTTTAAAATTAGGCAATCTATGAAAACGGACTAAAGGACTAAAAGGACTTCACCCAGTCAGGCAGAATGACAGAAGACTTACAACAGTTTTCCAGCTGGTCCCGTAGTATTCCCAGTGCTCAGCTATCCCTTGCAATCTGGTTTTGTCACAAGACAACCAGAATCAAGAACAAGGTGATTACTTTTTTATTCAGGACCTGTAGCATAATATGATTATGGATCTTCAGAGTCCAACTGAGAAAGAACGAAGTGCTCTGTCCTACTTAAAATCATTCCTACCTAGTGACGAGAAGGACTCTTCTTGTAAACAGCAATTGCTGATGGCCACAGACTTCAGCTTTGGTAGAAATCTGAGCCTGCTGAGAAGAGGATCAGATGAGACTCCTACATTTTTATTCGAGGATAAATTCAGCTCTTGAAGACTGGAGAGTAAAGGTATCACCTGGGCTTTGAAAACATGAAATATTTGTTAGATAGTCACAGATCTAGAAAAAGTATGTGTTACTATATATTTATTTGACATCATTTCTTTTCTTTCTAAATCAATCCAAAAATCAAGGCCAAGTTTTGACACTCAAATTTACAGTGGATAACATTTTACTCATTCCCAGTAGGAACATGTAGGAAAGTAGTTACTATGCACTGTGTGGAAGGGTGTCAGAGTGTGGCTTTGCTGTTGGAATTTTCAAGGTCAAGCAGTTAGCATTAAATGAGTAGGGGATATATTTCCAAAGTCTTCGCTGCTACTGTCTATTAATGTGGTTATTCTCTCTTAGGTCTACTATGTGTAAGAGATTAAAAATAAACCATAATCGATATTACTAACAGTCAGTGTTTCCCATTGCTTCAGCAGCAGCTTTTTGAATTATCTTTTTTTTTTAATAATGGCAAATAATATGTAGACAATATAGGCTTTGTGTCATGTTGTTGCAAAGAGTAAAAGACCATGTCGAATAGCTGTGATAATGGAAAGTACACAGAAAATCAACTGTCTGTGATTAAATGGGAAACAAGTACTTCTTCCTACTAGCTGCTCGTAGTTACGAGCAGTTTGATCTATTCAGCCTGTAGTTTTCAGCTTCTCCATAAAGCAGAGAGTAGCAGCAGTAAAAGAGCTCCTCACATCACTCTGTACTTTAGATAGTGCTCACTAAGCGGGGATTGGGCAGCTACATTTCCATGTACAGGGACCCTCTGGATCCAGGCCGATCTTTACCAACAGAGGAACTTTCTCTGGATATTTCCAAAATCACTGGTGCTCTACAAAAGCAGTGCTCAAAACCAGTTCTTGGTGGCAGTTCCTACATTCACATCAGGGGGCTGAACCCTGGCAGATTCAGGCCCTTGGTTCTACACGGCATCAGCCACTGTGTGACTCCCTTTGATATAGCACAGGACCATTTTGCGTTGGCTGAGCAATCTATCCTCCCCACTGCACTTCCAGAACTGCCCAAAACAGCATTACCCCAGAGTACTGAGACTGCTACACTAGGCTGTCCAGAATCTCTTCTGCCAATTTTCTGAAGTCAAAAACATGCATTCTTAAAGGATTTCTTGAACATGCCCTTACACAAAATAGTCATGTCCTCTTCTGTTATACAGCACTGGTGCAGATCAAGGAATTCAAGATTTTTCAAGTTGGCCAAATGAGCTGTTGAGTCTTTAAAGCCACCACCGATCTCTCTGTTACATGATAGGTCTAATTTTCTTAGCTCTGCCAGGTGCTCTAAAGCAGAGTCTGAAATGGAAAAGTGAACATGGCTGTTACACTAGCAAAGGTCATGACTTTAGCACTTATTTATTTTAATGTCAAAGTTTGCACAAAGTATTGAAAGCAAATCTTTCAGGCTAAGCTTCAGGGTATAATCACAACAGCTATACAGAAATGCCACAAAGTTTGCAACTCCATTCTTCTCCAAAGGAGCAGGTGAAGGTGAAGCTAGCCCATCCACTGGGTCAGAACAGTCCACCCTCTAAATCCATTCAACTTTCAGCCTCTTGCAGAAATTACTACTGGGGGTGCTATTTCGAGCCAGTTCTTTTGTCTTAAGGATAAGATCTCCACTTGGGACAGACACAGATAACAGATAACAACCCTGTTTCATCCAGCTTCACTGGACATTCATTAAGCGAGAGTGGTGAATTTGGAATTCCTTCTGAAGGTGGGATTGCTCCTCTGCAAGCTAGCTAGCAGGTCTGTGCCCTCTTCTGTGCTCTGCCTGAGGAGTGCAAGCACATCTAGAGAGCTGTTAACCTTCCCTAAGATGGGTCTCAGACAAGTGTCGTGAAGGGTGACCCTCCCCACTGACTTTCACACGGTTGAGTTCAGGGAAGATAACTGCAAGTCTCTGTCATCTTTTATCCATCCTCAAACAGGAAAGAATCATTGTCCATAAAAAGAGCCAAACCATTAGCAAAATGCCACCTTGCTGCCTCTCTTAAATGGGTTTCACATGTACTGTTTATGCAGAATGAAAGTCTTTCTGAATGTAAAGTCTAACCTAAGGCCTGGATGCTGTCTTGCTTTAACCCACACATATGCAAGTTTAATTCTTTCAAGCCTGGCACATTTTTCAGATCCTGTGCAATAATCTTCACACTGTAGCCAATGTTTTTGTTGATTGAGAGATCTAACACTTCAAGGTTTGAGATCACATTTAGAATCTGAGCTGGGAAGGAAGAAAAGAAAATCAGAATTAGTAATTGTCTGGTATAGTCAGAGAACATGAAAAAAATAGAGCACTCTGACAAACAGGAAGAGATAGGCTGGGTTTGCCCGTATGTGTGGTTTAGACTTACCAAGTTCCGGTTCTATCGAAAAAAAAGCAAAAAATACAGCAAAACAAAGAGAGGACTCCAAATAAATCAGTGAAAAACCTGTAGGAAGATAGAGTAAGGACAGAGACAAAAAAAAAAAAAAAAGGCAGGAATACAAAGAAGAAATAGGATGACAAAATAAAAATCTAATAAAAAAATACAGGACTTCATGTTCTGATCTGGAGATCAGAAGCATGAACAGGGGCTTCTCTTAGGGAGAAAATTTATTAAAAATATACAATTAGTTCAAATGAGCACATAGGATTAAGATACGGTAAGAACAAGGGAGGGATGGAAAGTGGTTGCCAACTCCACCCAAATTCCCATTCCTCACTCCTTCTTTCACACCCTATAGCTAACAACAAATTTAGCTATTTAACTTGAGGCAATCAATTCTGGAAATACTCTATTACATGACTTGCTCAAGGTCTCAAAAGATCCAGCAACCCTGGACCACTGAGCCAGGCAGACTGCAGTTTAGATCTAGTTCTTCTCAATCCTACCTCACATGATTAGAAAGAGCCACTTTTCTTTGGAAAAAAAAGTGCAACAAATACCAACACTGCATGGTAATCACTGTTATAATGCAGAGCCTGATGTGAAAGAACTTTCAAACAATATTGGGTTTAATATGGCCATAAGCTGAGTCAAATGAGTTACATTTTGGTGAAGCCAGGATTTCAGGTCAGCTGTGTGGATACACATACCAAGGGATTCTCCATCCTTCGCTGTCAAGTTACAATCTGTAATTTTCAGAATTTTTATCTTGCAGCCTTTCTGGAGTTTTTTTGTCAGCAGCGATAGTTTTCCACCTATGTTACTGTTCCATGATAAATCCAGTTCTTCAAGCTGAGGAACAATTTCAAATGCTTCTCCTATGAAAGAAGTCTAAGGTGATTCATTCTACCTACCAAATTCAGTACAAGACAAAAATACAGTTTTAGAAAATATAAAAGGGGAAAGTTAACCATTTAATTCTCTAAACATAACATTTTCATTAGAAAAACTGGTATATGCCATGAATTGTTGCTACTGCAGGGATGTTGTATAAATTCTCGCCTTGTCCAACAGGAACAATATAGATCACAAATCATTGTCACAGCACACACAGCACATTAAATTTATGCAGGTTCTCAAATATTCACCGGATTGTTTGACCATCACTGTAGACCTGTGTGAGGATCCAGAAAGTCTATTCCATGAAGAAAGCAATAGAAACAGCAAGTCTGAATTTACTCTCCCATACAGTTTTGCTTGTTTTTATTTAGCAGACTTACAGCATCCTTTGCAGGGTGTACACAAGTTATTTTGAACAGAATGAAAGAAGTCTTCTCATAGCTGCGTCTTAAACTTTAAAAAACTGATTTCTAACAGAACTCTGACTCCGTTCATAAGGAATCAATCAAACTGAGCACTATTTTGAGCCAAACTATCTTTCCTATGACCTCCAAAGACAGCACCAATTTTGAGCACATTCAGGAAAAATAGTCTTTTCCAGCCCTGACGCTCCTGCTATTGAACTGCTTTAACACTCTTTGGAATACGAATATCCCACTGCAAGATCCAGCTTCCTAAATTCCTCTGCTGAAGGGAGAGGAAGATGGATATTTGCATAAACTAGTTTCCAAGACAGACCAATTAACCAGACCATATGCAAATGCAATTTCAAAGTGTCACACAGCAAATCTTTGATCTAAAGTCTTGTCATCGGCCTAATAACTGAGGTACATTTTAATAAGAAAACCCTTTCATGTCTGAGTGTTTTCAGAATTAATTTTTGATAAAAGTTTTACAAATAATTAGCTCTGTCAGTGGAGAAAGGGATGTGTCCCTTTCCAGGTTTGAAAGGGACATGTCTTATATTTTACCTGTTTTTTTTCTGTTTTTATTTAAAATAGTTGCCTCCATCTAGAACTCTGAACAATGCCCTACAGCTGAGTGTTTTTACCTCTGGAGTATTGCCTGTTTCTATTTGACAAACGGACTAGCATTCCAGATACATTTTCCACCCAGAAGATAAATAAAGGGATATAACTCAAGGAATGGTTCTCCTATCGCCTCTCACAGCACCTGCTCAGAGCAATTACACAGGGCAGGCTGATACGATGACTATATTTGAGGTCATTATTTTCTGAGCAGAACGTACCCACCGAGTCCACAAACGCCTACGTTTCCACAGACTGATATGGACATAGTCAAGCAGGCACTATTGATCTAAACATATTCTCACTAAACACACATACTCCTCAAAACTGCAGCCAAAAAAGAGCAAGTCGACTGTTGCTGTTCCACATCTCAAAATGGAAATGAAACTTTCATGATCAGCTATGTGTGTCTCTGCAAAGGCGAATCCAGAAAGGAGAAGAAAGGGCAGCAAAGAAATACATTGAAAATGTAGAGGGTAAAATACAAAGAGTTAACCAAAAAAAAAGGGGGGGGGGAAGGGGCTTGAAAATAAAAATAAATATGCAAAAAACTCATAGAAAATTAAACACAGGTTTGACCCTCATCAGAAACAGACCAATTATTTTCACCAGCTTTTTTAGAGATGGATTTTCCTCCCCAGCAGACAATATGAGCTACTTTTGACTTAAGACCACATATGCCAAAATTCCTGAATCTCTCTTGAAAAACCACTGAAGTTGCATAACATAAAAAACCCAGCTTTTTAACCCAGACCAGTTTGTAGAGCTTGCAGAATAAGCAGAAGTTTTTCAGAATATCTAGTTCACTGAGTTTGTCCATTTTCTAGACACATAGCAGAGATCCGCCCCAGCAGTAAACTCCAGGCCCAGTGGTAAATGACTCAGCATGAGGACCTGAGTTCATACCACCTTAAAAACCTTCAGATCTCATACTTTGTTTGCAGACACTCCAGACAAAGATGCAAGCAGATCTCCCAGATTTGGGAGAAAAAAAAAAAAGTCATAAAGCTTCCTAGGTTTTTAGTTTCCTCCAGACACCCTCAACTCACCAAATTCTGTGTGATGTGCACTACATCCATCCATGCAGTAGTAAGACCTACCTAAGCTGACCCTATCATGATTAAATAATTGTCTTCCAGTTCTTCTGTCTACTGTTAGATACTTGAAAGTTAGTCCACAAAATGCTAATCCATTTTCAGGAAAGAGCATTTTCCCATCTGGAACAGGATTCTGCTCCCTTCTGCCTGTGCAAGCTTTATGTCCCAACCAATGACCTTGCCAGAGCTACTCTTAGGTATAAGGTCACTCATAAGTCCAGGTACTTTCTACTACTTCACAGCTGGGAGTTTATATTGTCCAGTAACCAGTAGGCATAAAACAAAGGAAATAATGAGATTGAATACAATAGATCCACACAGTCAGAAAATAAATGTACCAATACATGCCAGTCTGTACCTAAGGAAGTGACATCCTCAGCCGTCAGCCTGCAGCTGTTAAGTCGAAGAACTTTTAATAGGTTCACATGATGGAGCTGAGTAGTGAGAGCTTTCAAAGACCCTCCAACACCACCATTCCAGGAGAGGCTGATCTCTTCCAGCTTTGGAAGATATGGCAGTAAAGAAGCTATTTAAAAAAAAAAAAAAAAGTTATCTGTCATGTTATCTGCAGTTGGAGCATAAAGACATTACCTGCTTCACAGACCTGTACGAGGACCTAATTCATTAATGAACATTTCTCAGGGGCTGGACCACCAGATGAGATGTTTAGCAGAAGTCTCAGGACTGAGACCAAAGAAAGAAAAGCCAAAGAAGTGAGTGAATATATGAATAGGCAAATAAGAAATACAAAAAGACATTGTGTATAGATGAATAAAATGTATATTTACCCAGCTCTGTTACATCTGTTGCACTTAAAGCACAATTATTTAGATCCAGATTCTCGCTGTTGGGTTTCTTTCCCAGCTTCTGCATGAATTGGTTAAATCTCTGCTTACCAGATGGTGACTCTGCTTCACAAATAAGATGTGAAAGTCCATCTGTGTAACAGAGAAATAGGGCTCTGGTTACCTCTGCAACTAACAGTGCAACTAACAGTGTCAAAACCTTGTCTGCAGATGCCAGACGAAGATTCCAGAAAATCAACTAAACTCGGCAGTAAACACGGCTCTATTTTTGATTCAGAGGACCACATCAAAGTGGATCAATATCCTGAGTGATAAGACCACTGTAGATTAAATCACTACAAAGCTGCTGATACTAAATGACAGAAGAATCTCCTGTTGCACATCTTGAAACTACTTTACAGCAGCAACTTTGGGTATTTGCACAAGGGCAGCCATCTGCACAAGGAATTCTTGCAAAGTTCTGGGCTGCAGGTGTTCTGGACGCTTAACTTACCACTTAACCAGCTCCGTGCCCTTCTTGTTCTGTGGCAATACGGACCACATTGACCAGTTAGCACTGAGCGGAGCTGTGATTCTGCAGTGATCCTGCTCCTTCTTCCATGACAGCCCATGTCCATTTTCCTGCATTTTCTGCTCAAGGCAGTACTGCTGTGTTTGGCTTCGCAAAGCCACCCCCATTTAGCTTCTTCTTCAATGCAGTTTGCACAGCAAGGAAAATTGCTTACATTCCTCTCTAAACCCCTTTAGCAGATCAATCAAAACAGTCTCACTAGTATCATCTAATGCCTACAGTCAAAAGTGAGCCGTCAAAAACTGCACAGAACAGTCATCCCTGCTCACAAGAACTGCCCACTCATCACTTTCCCATTCCTAGCCAAAACTCTCAAAGGATGAGGCCCTAAATCTCATATTCCAGCACCTTTATGAAAATAGCCTCATTTTCTCTGGTGCGGAAGTAGAAAGTACCCCTGTGAGCACAAAACAACACACACAGCGAATTCCCACTCCCTTCCCCTCCCCCTAACCAGTGACAAGTGGTGGGAAACATCTGTTCTTGTTGCCTTCAGACTGCTTTAGCAGCAGGGTGGATGGCCCTTAACCATAAACAAGCCAAGCTACTGCTTGAAGCTCCAGTTCCAACATAAGCTCTGTGACTAACGAGCTGATCCAGCACTGGTGTCACCCAGCAGAGCTTGGGAGGGAGGTCACACAAAACCTCTGCCCCTCTTAGCAACACGGATCTTTGCTGGCTGTCAAATCAGAGAGCACATCCTTGGCAATATTCTGATCAGAAGCAAGTCCTGGGCAAAGGAGAAGTCTGAGTTAACAAAATACAGCACTTTGGCTACCAAGTAAAGCAAATGAAATTAGGATACATACACATGTGCATCTATTTCTTTATTGTACCAGCATTACCTTCTATAGGGAGATCTTTCTTCTCATTCTGATCATCAGCTCTAGAGTTGTTTATTTCTGTTTCTTCAGTCTCCTTTCTGCCTTTGGCTTCGAATTTGCCAAAGTCAAAGCCCCCGAAGAATTTTCTGATGCCTGAAGGCTGCTCTTTTCTTTTTTCAGCAGATTTCTTCCCTTGAAACTGTTTTCTAACAAAGTCAAACGGGGAACTCTTCGGGATATCCTCTTCACACTTATCTTGGCAGATCTGAGCATTCTCTGTCAAGAGATCAGCAGACATGAGAGGAATTTTTAGCATTCTTGTTTATCCTATTTTATAATGCCAGGCACATAGAGATTTTCCTACTTGTCCCTTCACACACTAGTAAAGCACTATTTAGCGCTTTCTAAACTCATTTCTGCTCCTTCGAGAGGACCGGGTAATACTCCGTATGTGCACTGCAGCCTCCGGGGTCCCAGTGCTCAAGGACACAAGTATCTCTCCCTGTGCCCTCTTAATTCAGACGGCTCCTAATGCCACCTCCCAGGTCCCTGAGTGTAGCAGAGCTAACCTGCTGGCTCCCCTGTCACTTGATCTCCAAGTTCTGTGCTTGGTCTTGTGGCCAAACTAAAGCAGCAAGGCTCAGACATCCCTGCTCCATGGGGAGCCCAGGCAAACCTGGCATCAAGGGGAGATTCTTCATGCAAAGACTTGTCCAACAGTCATGAAGATGAGAGGAGGGGGTGCATGAGAGAGGGGCAAGGACACCCTTGCCCAAACATTGTCACACGCTCCCAAGCTCAGGACAGGGGGACAAGCTCACATGCAAATGAAACCCCATTAACCTGAGAGCAAAGCTGAAATAGTGCAGAAAACAACTACCTATTGAAGTGACAAACATCCATAGTGTGCCAGTGCTGGAAGAAAACAAGCCCTTCAGCCTGCTTGGAACAGTGTAATACTACAATGACATCAGCTTCAGTGACTAATTCTCAGAAAAATGTAAGTCTAGCTTCATAATAATCTATACATTCCATCCTTGGTGCTGTTTGTAATACACTAGCATATATTGCCCGGTTACCGCAGCCGCTTTATTTTTCTCTGAATTAATCCTTAGTTTAAATTCTAGCATTTGCACATACATACAGGCTTTTAATTGGGCAGTCACATGAACTAAGCAGACATGCAAGGACTATATGGAAGAGATATGATTCACGTCTTACTGTTTGCCATTGACTGCAGGGGAAACAACTTGCGCTCACAGATAGGATTTCTGTGAGCTCAGATCTTGATCCTGTAAACACATCGGAGCTCAAAAACACACCTCTGTGCTCATGGTGCTCATGTCCCCATCATCTGTACAGACCTGCACACAGAAGCCCATGCCATCCACAGAACATATGCACTTGCTCGCTTTACTATCAGTCTGTTAAAAATAATGTCACCAGCATCAACTTTCCTCATAAGGAAAACACATGTGCAGAATAGTATCAGAAACCCTATGACTTTCACAGACTGTTTTCACGTTGTTATACCAAATGTCAAAATGAAGCGTAGAGTGTTGGCACAGCCATATACACACACATACATAGCTATATATACATATATATTGGGTTTCTTTTATGTAGCAAGTTGCCTGCCATGATACAAGTGTTCAGGACAGAGCACATACAGAGAGTTGATGCACTGTTTTAAGTCTTGCTCTTAGCCTGTCACAGCCACATGTCTCATGAGCAAAGTACAAAAGCCACACAAAGCAACGTGCATAGGTGTACGTGCACATTTACTGAGCTATAAAGCAATGCCAGTTTTGTATTACTTTAAACAGCCAAGAAAACATACCTGTCTTGTCCATTGTTACCCTTGCAGATGTGTTTCACACTCAGGGCTTGCAGGAGAGGCGAGCTAGGACATCCAAATGAACCTCACTTCTTTCCCTAGCAGGATTTTCCATGCACTCTTCTTTCAAAGCTGTTTCTGTCTTCATTTGTTATCAGCAGCTGTGCACAAGAGACTTCCCAAATTTTCTCAATTCCGCCTCCCCAAACAGTTTGCTCTCCCTGGTCCCTCTTTCCTAGGAGAGTTTGAGAAATCCCCTTCACTGCTCTGATCACATCCCCACTTAGAGCATAACCAGGGAGAAATCAGGAAGCAGCAGCACAGGCTGCTGCACTCCAGCCCTTGCAGGGCCCTGAAACAGCTGGTGTTGGAAAGGGCTGAGTCACCTCCCAGATCAGGTTTCCCAACTACCTGAAGAACAAGCTCTTTGTTTTCCCACCCCTTTTGTCCATAGGAGTCAGGTGCAGGGCTGGTGGCCGAGCAACGCTCCTGTGTGTCAGCAGGTTGTTCACAGTGAGCAGAGTTCAGTGAGGAGGGAAACCACGGGACTCGCTGCTATTCGTTTTGGGGAAACAGGAGATACAGGTTATTTGGGCACAATCTCCTTGTTGGCAACAGCATGATATAACATTGCGATACAATCATAAATAAATACATCATAGAAATGTGTCAGACTTCATCATAACTTTTTTTTTGGTTTAGCTCTGTATGCCTGCCCAAGAATCTGGTTTCCATGATGGTGAATGTTTGGATTTCTAGCTGAAATATATTCATGACCATTTGTCCTGGATCTGCTGAGCTTCATTTGTTCTTTGTAATCTACATCTTCATTTTAGCAGGCTAAGCCACCCAAACTCCTCTTGTCTTATGCGCTTTCCAATTCTCTTACCATTTTCCTGGTCAACTCTGTCTGCACCTGGTGCAGTTTAATTTATACTTCCTTAAACACAATGAACCATCCACTGATCCACATGCACTAAGGACATGTGCAAGCTGGAGTGCTTTTGTCAGGAAATGCTAAAGCTGCTCAATAAAACTGCAGCCATTTGTTTGAAAGCATCCAGTTAGACACAGGCAGTGGGGACAGGTCTGGCCTCCCTGTGTCTATGTACAAACGATGCAGACACGATGCAGGGAGGCATGGGCTGCTGCTAGGAGACAGCGGGATTAGATTAGAAGAAGAAAACCTTAAAGCGAACATCAGCAAAAAACTTCCTGCCCATGAGAAGTAACAGGCTGGGAAATGTTCATGGCAGGAAAAAAAACCCACAGAAACGCAGTGATGAACAGTATTTCCCTAAGGAATGGAGTGCATGTGCCTATTCCTGAACAGAATGCACCTCCAAGTTGGTTTGGGTGTTGGGCACTAGGAGTGCTGGCCCTGTCCTAGCTTCTGATACTTGCACCTTGCTACAGCTCTGCATCTTCCAGGGAAGATCATCTCCGTGTCCTGGTTCACTTCACATCTTCAGGCACCTCAGCTACACAAACGGGCTGAAACCCCACGCATTTCTGCCAGTGAGGAACTCACTGAATTTGACAGTTCTTTCCCACTTTCCATGTTGTGCTCGTCCATGGCCAGGGATGAAATGGAGAGAAGGAGATCCCTGTTTGGGCACACATGCCAACATGGGAACATGTTGGCCTGAGAGGCTCGATGCCCACCACAGTTCAAGGAGATGTGGGAGGGCAGTATCTGATAATCTCTGCTCCCTTGAAGCAGGGAAATCCCTAAGCACTGATTAAAGTGGTTAGGCTGGGCTAACCTGAATGCCCTGTCATTGGCGTGTTAGGTGATGTGTTGCCCATTCAGAAATTCTTTCTCTACTTCAGGCTGTTGAATGATAGTGAAAATACCTCATGGCACCATGACCACATCCCTGCAATCCGGTGGGAAGGGAAACGTTGCTTCGGAGTGGCCTAGTCTCCTCTTCCTAGAAAGCAAATCTTTGCCTGTGCTTACAATATCCAAGCAGAAAGAGGGGGCAGCAGGGTTATCCCAAAGAAAAGCCCAATGACTGCAGCAAGGAGGCTGCCCTGGGCTGCAGACATGAGCATTACCTCGCAGCAGTCCAGTTTGTGCCCTCTGCGCTGCGAGACTGGCCCTGCTCGGGGCTTCTTTGTCCCTTGGGGTTACATTCGTGAACATTTGTTCAGTTCCTGCCTCACGGACCTGGGCACCCACATTTGCAGCATGTCGTGCACAGCACAGGACAAGCTTAGCTATTGCCATTAAAAAAAAAATAAGCACCTTCCCCCTTCTATGTAGTTAAATGGCTTATGACCATCTGCTGAGTTCTCAGTGTCACACTTGTTTATATCTATCTGCTCTTCTTCCTGGGTAGAGCTGGGGTGAGGATGGGAACAGAATCGATTTTGGAACAATATAGTTAAAGTTGCCTCCCACACAGCATCCACCGGTGAAAGATTACTGTGGATTTTTGTACTTTGCCTCATTGTGACTCTTTAATCTGGCATATATTCCAAAGAAATAATGCCATTAGAGGATTAGTGCCACAAGTTGATTTGAAAAAAAGGATTTGCAAACATTGAAATCCTATATTCTATGGATTTAATCACTGAGTATCATTTTGGGGATTTCTTTCCCTTTAGTAGTGTCTCTTTCAATGAAACCCAAACAAAGCAACAACTCTGTTTTCAATGGCTCTTATTATCCATTAAAGAAAAACAATCCCCCAAAGCAGCTGGTTTAAATAATACAGAACCTAAACATGCTGGGCCAAGTCCTGCCTTGCTGTAGCCCAGTCACTGCAGCTGTGCCAGGCAGGCACTTGGCTCAATATTAACACAGAACGTAGGAACCTGGGTGTTTATCTGCTAGGGGGGTTTCATATTCTGGGGGCTGTGCCATTTGGTAGCACGGTGACACCTGTTTACTTCCACATGAGATTGTTCCCTTCCTCGGCTTTGCTCACACCCACAGAAGGCAGCAGCAAAGTTCCTGCTAACTTTCAGAGCGCAGCACAAGAAACTTTTCCAGAGTTTTCCATAGGAAAAGTAGAATGAGTCACTACGAGGTTATTCATTTTCCCCTTGGCACACCTCTTTGCTGCTCTGCTTCCCCATGCTGTGTGACTGTCCCTGCCTGGGGGGCTCCTGCTTGCTGGGCTTGTGTCAGGCTGCCGTGGGCCGAGAGCTTGCTGGGGAAGGACAAATTCTTCCTACCCCACTGCCAGCATTGCCAGGGCCTGGCGGGGCTGCCTGTCGCGAGGCTGTGCGAGGAAGGGCTCGGGATACACCTACCAGAGCTGCTGCCAGGTGCGGCTAGGAGAGCGGCCCGCTCCTCTAACAACTCGCTGCCCTCGTTTTTCCCAGCCATGCTGCACAAGCGGCAGGATGAAGCCCTTCTCTGGAGAGCTCCCTCCTCCTGGCTCTGCTGCTCTATCCCTTCCCTTCCCTCTTCTGCTTTGACCCAGTTCTGAACCATAACAGATGCACCAAAATTCAGTGTTGCCTAAAGCGCTGAGATGCCTGCAGCTGGCACTCACGGCGAGCTACTAGCCTCACGGTAGCTGTGCCAGCCACTGGTTTCATGTGGACTATATTTACACTAAGGCAACTCACAGAGCAGTATCAGCCCCAGGGCCAGACCAAATCCTTCAGAACAGCAGGAGGGCTGGAAGGGCCCCGGCCCAGGGACAAGCTGCAAGTGTCCTGCCAAAAGAGTTTGGGAAACACACCTGGACTTCCAGGCAGAGCTCAGCAGTGCAGCACCATCTGCACAAATACTTTTTCCTTATATTCTCAGAAACTTTGTTCAACATTAACAATTCACTGTTCCCTGTTCATTCCAGACTGCCCTACATGCATGCACGCCTGAAGACTGAATTTGGTCCAAAGTCTCCAAGTATCCCCATCATTTCCCACAAAATAAATATTTGACCTACTTATTTAAATAGACAATCTGCCCTCAGTAGCAACTGCGGCAGTTGTTTAAAACAAGTTTCATCGTATTATGAGAACTAAAGCCAGTCCCTCAGTTACTATGTAGGTATAACCTTGGAGTGATCCAGGAGAGATGGGAAGAGGCACTGAGAACATACGAGCCTCGGGTCACAGATGCACATCCCTCTGAGCAACCTTGAACAGTCCCACTAAACTCAGGGAGATTTTTCATGCAGAAGGGCTGAGAGTATGATTATAACATGCATCACACAAAATTAGTCCTCTGATATGAAGTCACTCCTAAATGAAATAATGACCAAAACATAAGTTAAATATTTCATTCTCCATTACAATCTGCTAGTCTGTTGCAGCAGCTTTTCAGGGCTAGAATTTTTTTTTTTTTTTTGGTTAAACTTATGCCAGCAGTAATCCCCTTTCAGTTAATCATTTACATGAATGGGTAATCTGCAGAGTTCACGCAAGGCCTGAAAACTATATTAATTACTAGAAACCTAATTAGAAATCAACAGAGTCAAAGGATCAGTGCTACTTCCATACGGTACCATCTGGCTGTATAGTTCATCACAACTCCCCATCTCATTCTGGGAAAGGTTAACCTGGGTATGTTTTGCCAGAGAGAAGAAGTTTATGTTGACATTTATCTGGTTGCAGAGCATTCTTATAGTCATCCTAAACGACAGCATCTCAGTCCCTATATTTCTAGGTTTTATTTCAAAAGGTAGTTCAAAAAAGAATGTTTAGTCAACAATTTCTATTTTGAACGGGATACCAATGCAGTTGAAATTTGTCTTAACACATCCAGAAAATACCCTAAGTCTATACAGAGGCTAATGAAAAAAGCCTCCAAACAAGCAAACATGAACAGATGTCTCTCATAAAAAAAAAATTCAGCACTGTCATTTGCTGAAATGTACAAGGCATGTTTTCCAGAGTGAAGACTGAAGTTCCATGCAAGACACAAACACGGCAGACAGAAGTTTTTATTACCTGAAAATGGTAATGCAATTCTACCAACAGATTCGCTTTTTCAGCCTCTAGCCTGTTTGACAGTTATACAAAGTCTGATACAAAGTTAACCAAACAAAAATGTAGGTCTTCATAAACTTGATTTGTATGGTTTTAAATCCAGACCTGTTCAACTGTTTGACTCATAGACATCATTCTTTAAACCTACAATGCTTTGTATGGAAATCCAGGCTCTTCACCTTAATTTAGCCATGTTTTGTGCATCCCTTAGACTCACCCACTGGCTTTTGCAATTGAGATCAACCATGGTGAATACATTTCAGAAGCTTCAGCTTTCTCTTTGTGTAGCCCAGGTCTCTGTTATTAATTAGATTGTGCCAGATGCTCTGACACACAAATTTCCCATTACCTTCACTAGTTATTTTTTAATTTCTCGCAAGTGGAGCCAAAGGCAGGATCCCATGTGTTTGTAAGCCACCTGTACCACCACAAAGTCTAATTACTTTTTCTAATTCTGCTTTTAAATAGAAGTTTTATTATGTCTTTTCTATTTTGGCCATCTGAAGAAAGATCTCCTTGTGAGAAAAGATGGAAGATTTGTAATAAAGAAACTGTTTTCGGAGGTCTTTTTCAGTCCAGCTCACTACATTATACAGAAATAAGTCTCCAAGGAATTAAATCTTGCTTCGGTGAACTTTGGAAGCAGAAGATATAAGGAATAGCTCTTTCACAGGATCACACTTCCATAGACTCCTCACCTATGACATGGGCAGTGTTCAGACACAGTGGATTAGAGAGACCTGCTTAGATTCTAGCACGGCAGCTTCTCTAGACATACAAGCCCACTCCGCCATTCCATTTTCATCAACAATGTAATTCCTGAACTGGCAATGAAACTTTTTTTGCCTTCTGTTTTTGAAGACATGACCTATATATCTCACCAGCTAAGCCCCACCTGTCCTTGCCTTTGGCAAATGGGGACACTTCTCAGATCCCTCTGTGTGATGGGGCTACAGGGGACCACGTTGCTCTATGTCATCTTAGCTAACAGCGATGCTGACGGGCAGCCCAAGGCCCAGGCCCAGTGGATACTCTCATCCTTGGCTTGTTCTGCTTGTAACTCACATCCCACATCCCTGTGAAGCAGAACTGGGGAGAGAGAGAGAAACCACCACATGATTCAGAAATGCTGTCATTGAAATCCAGTCAGGAATAGCTAGACCTTCTCCTGACAGGGCCGCTAAAGGGTTTTTATGAACTGTGGGTGTCACACACACGGCAGCACACAGCAATCCTGCTTCTCTGCTAGAAACCAGAGCCTGGATGCCAAGGGCCTTGTAAAGCAGTACTCTGTTACTCCAAACTTCCCAGCATCCCAGCTATATTGCTGATTCTGTTTCCACCTCAGAAAGCAGTTTTTCCTGGTATTAAACTCTGTTCTGTTTCCAAGAAATCTGATTCATACGTAATAACAAACCCGATAAAAAATCTATTCTGATACACGACTTTGCTTTTAATTTACTCTGGTAACCAAAAGTATTACAAAGTATTGCTTCAGTCTCACTCGAACAGTCTCAAAATACTCAAGAAAGGGAACTCTTCTGAAGACTTGTTACATTTCGAGTCACGTGGTTTGGTAGATAGCTACACACTAAGTGAGTTGAAAACAAACAAACAAAAATTATCTTTGAGCCTACAATGCTACTTAGATTCATTGTCTGCCTGCATGCCCAAAGGTCTGGACAACGAGATGAAACGTACTGTCATGTTAAGTCACCTAGTCTCTGATTAAAAAATAAAGAGTAAAAAAAAAAAGTAGTAGAAAACCCCATAGAATCATAGAATGCTTAAGGTTGGAAGGGACCTCTAGAGGTCATCTAGTCCAACCCCCCTGCACATACAGGGTCACCTAACAGCACGTGGCACAGGACTAACTAGTATTGGTTAAAATCTGGTATGTTTAAAACCTGGCATTGGAAATTCTTTCTAATAATGATTCTGTGTATGAATTCTCTTCTTTATGAAAAAGGTCCAGACAGCAACGAAATATCTGTGTTTACAAAAATAACAGTTACAGTCATGGAAAGGTTGAGGTTGGAAAGGACCTTTAGGGATCACCTAGTCCAAGTAATCAGAAAGAATTTTTAAAATAATCCTGCCCTAGATAGTACAAATAACGTTCACATAATGCATTCTTCTAACGGATATTAGAATAAACTTTGACATGTTAGATTTGCCATTTATTAGGCATTCATTCAGAGAGTTAACTCACTCACAGTGAGAATTAAAGAGTAAACTGTCGGCTTGAGCAGTATAACCGTCTGATCCCTGTGTTAGCCTCACAATATGCTTAACAAGATTTCCATCCCCTAGTTCCCCCCAATCCAATCGGATACACAGTCCGAGGGCAGCACAGTTCTGGGGTAACCACTCACCAACTCTGAGCAACAGGCTCTTTCTAACAGTCAGTGCAAACAGGCAACACAGGGCATAAGAGCTGATGCAATTCTTAACCTTCTCTCTTATTTCTTTTCAGAACAGGACGATTTTAAGTGAATGCACCAAGCATCTTAAAGGCTAACAACGGATTAGCAGGTTAAATGTGAAATAGGTTTATCAGATCAGTGCAGTGCTCTTCTTGTAATTATGTTTTTAGAGCCTGGTTAAAGGATGGTATTGGAGAAGGGCTTGTGATGTCAGAGTGGGAAGGGCTTAGAAGCACAGATGAGGGCTAATCAAGATAAGTTCAATTTGTATTTAAAGTAAAGTCAGCGTTAGTTAAGGCAGTTTTTGACATATTAATCTTGATGTGTTTTAAAAGCTGCCAATCACATGACTGATGCAACTTGAGAAGAAGACTTTTAGCAAAGGCACACAGTCCTGGATGCTCATGGTGTCTACATTTATCTCAAAACTAAGGTCTTCATAACAGATGTAAGTATACATGAAATAAAAACAAACGGTTCTAGTTTTTAATATAAATGGCAGTGCAATGACTGCTGAGCAATGCCGAGAAGTGTATGATATTTCAGATTTTGAGAGAACAGACTTACCTCACAGCAGAAACAGCACGGGTCAAAGCAGCCTTTTCCATGGTGCTTTTGAAGAGCAGCACTGGAATGCAGATAGAGTAACGTTAGGAACTGGCAGCAGAGATATAGAAAAGGTAAAATATGTGATTGACTATGTGCTGAATTCCTAACAATGTTCTATATGTGTTCTCATGCATAATAATCCTCCATAATATTCAGGAGGAAACTGCATTTTTATAACATACAGTTGATCATTTTAGAAACATTAAAAAACCTATTTCATAAATGGGAGCTCTAATTTTGGGAAGGATATTCATTGCACATGCTGTAATCTTCTAGAAAAAAATGGATGTGTACTGAGCTATTTAATTTTCATGAGGAAACATTTCAGTCTTGTCTAACTGTAACAAAATATTGTTAAAAGCTAATTAGCTGTTAATATATATAGCTTAATCTTCATGGGAATTTATCTTTTTAAAGTACAACAGAAAAGTTTTACGAATGCATCCTGGTGTGTTTTCTAAATCAGTGTTCAATGAGAATTGACCAAGGCTACCACGTACGTATTTGGATGTTGTATCTGATGAACCTGTATTTATTCTATGCATTTAAAATTGCATGCTACATGCACAGTCATTGTAGTGAACCACATTCATAACAGCTTTGTGGAACAGCAATGTATGCAGTGTGATATATTCTGTAAAAATAACACCATAATGTGATGAGAGCTCCTTGTACATGAAAGGAATTAATCGTAGACTGAGAACATCCTGAGGGCTATTGTATTGTCTCCTGAGCTAAAATTTCAAATTGCTCGGTTATCGAATATGTGAAATTTCTATCTCCCAGGTGTCTCAGAGACAGTAGAGGGAGAGATAAAGGCTCTCTCAGACTCAAGTAATTTCATCACGGTCTGACACTGCAAAGTGTGGAGCCGAAGGCGTTCAGGACTTGTGGAAGCTACTGAAATCCAAAATTGTGAAATTGTAGATCTGATGCTGTAAACATGTTAATCTCACAACAGGATTACATGCTCGATTAAAGTCTGTGACTTAGTATATGAATTTGGAAAATAACATTGGTTTGAATATCTGGTATCTGAGAACTATATAAATTTTAACATACTTGTCAATACTTTTTCAACTGAGTTTGTGCTGTCTTTGTCGTAAAGCAAGCCTGAAAAGATCAATGTTAAAAAGGGATGATCTTGTTTTATCCTAGAGACAGCAAATGCAGTTTCTCATGTTTTTTATTTCAGGATTTTGGGGAAGTCTAAGGGACACTCTTTCAATATCTAATATCCTAACAAAAAAAGAAAGGTACTGAACATTCAGTAGAGGTTTTCTAGACTGAAAATCTTAGCCTGTGAAGTTAAAGTGTTGTTAAATAAAAATAATTTCAGTCTTTCTAAAGCCTTTTCCTCTTTCCACTGTCTGGTTTCTTTTGGCACTGACAGTACTGTCATTTGCACTAGTTCTTAAGTTAGTCCAAAAAAAGACAAATATCCCCCTAAAATTCAACTGGATTTCATCTGAAAATTCCAGCCTCACTTCCCAGTCACTAGAAGGCTTTCCATTCCATGATTTCCACTTCCAGTATTCAAAAAATTAAAAATGAAAAAAAAAACTTCTCCTTTATCCTTTAATTATATGTTAAAATATATAAAATGCAGAGTTTGGTTTCTATTTAGCTGATCCCACTTACATCACACTCTGCAATCTTTAGGTTTCTAAAAGAACTAAAGACATAATGATAATATTCCAGACAGAAGAAGCCAAAGTTCATCACTAATTATGAAATAAATCTTCAAGGGAAACAAACGACAGCATGCTTTTATCTCCATGTACCCTATCCACATAATACAGCAACTCAATTCTTGTAACCAGCTTGGCCACGTACCGCTCTGTCAGGAGATAGGGTGGCTGCAGAATATTATACAGAAACGTGCACGCACGCACATTTGCTCAAAGAACAGCATTTTTCCTTAGTTCTTGCATAAATTATTCCCTTCAGGTTTGTAAAAAGCAATAGTTAAAGCATTCGGTGTGCACACCAACCCCTCTGCTCAGTCCCAGGGGTCCTGCTGCACCTCTGGGTGCTGTCACAAATGCAACTGAATATTAACAGCACTACAGATTTGCAGAGAAGAATCTCAGCACTGGGCTGAGAGGGAGAAGAGCTAAGCTCAACTCCCACCTCAGCTACGTGCTCTTGAGCATCTAGATCTCTCCAGTGCCACATCAAATGACAGAAAGACTGCTGCTTTGCTCCTCCACCATCTGTCTGTCTCACCTAGCAGGCTTCTGGGGCTCCTACTCTGTGCTTAGGCTCAGCACAACACATCTCCACCTTTGCTTTATGTCAGTGCATAAAGCTGGTGGTTGCCTTAGTAGCACGCAGAAACAAGAGTTTACCCTTGGCCCCCAGATTTCAGTTGGAACAAGATGAATTCTTGTAATCACCTTAATTTAGTTACTGAGGGACTGAATTTGCTAATACTAGGCCTTGATTTCTTCCTGAGAATTGTATGTTTAAACCAAATATGAATAAGATGCAGCTTCCAGTCTTAACAATTAGGTAGTTCAGTAATGAGAAGACATCCACATCTTTTCAGTGTAAGGGTATGCAACGCAAATTCTACTGGCTGACACACACAGTATAAATATAGTTATTTTCCTTTCTTGAGGGAATGTATCGTTCTCAATCCAGTTTTAGGATTACACTCTAATCTCAGTCTCAGAGCAGTCTGCACCCACGTATCTAGGATTAGAATTCAGCCATACGGCCTCTCCGATGGTACCTTACCCCAGTTAAGATGACATACTTCGTGCTCCTGTGTAGGTATAACTGTGTTCTTGCTTTCCAACAGTCATTCATTCTGTTGACTGTAAGTTCTTGAACAAGTATAATCTTTGGCTTTAGGACTTCCAGTATAGCTTCAGGACAAGAACCCTTGATATTATAGTAAACAATATTAGAATACTAAAAATAGTGGAATATTTGTTTATCCTTTAAAACATCACCTAGTTTCTGAAGTAATCAGGAGTTTTTCTGAACTTTTTATAAAAAGGAAATGAAAAATTAAATGGGACTATGCATTCTTTTCCTCATATATCTTACTCAGAAACATGTATACATGATCATGTTATATGTATATGTTTAACTGACTTCACTGACATAAATTTACTTGAACATCTTAAACAATATTCAGCTTCTTAAAATGATTCTGTGAAGCTACTGTAAACCTAAATAGAATGTTATCTTTAAAAATCCTAATTACCTATGTACTATTAATTATGGACATCTTAATGTATTTAACAAAAAAATAGGTCTTCCAAGTCTATTTTAAACATAAGATGATCTGTATTTTGCCAAAATGAATGAATAAATAGCACGGAACTGTTACAGACATTTTGAAATTGCATATAGCATGATTAGATTTGCAAATGCTTTTGTTTCACCAAGTTTGTCTTGTAACTTCTCATCTAATAAATTGAGACAGAATTAGTACTGGGTGAGTAGTTCTGCCTGCTGCCAAGAAGGGTTTGCTAAGGGTAAGACTCTAAAGGTAGAGATTAACTTGTCTTCATCCCTGTAATGTGCTGTACAGCCAGGATTTGTGCAATAGGATCAAAGACGAGCCATATATGAACGTAACGCTGGACAGCTGGTGTGTATGATTTCATACGTGCCCTGCTACAAGATTTTGAGTTCCACTCAAATCCCAGCTAATATATGTATCAGGAGTATACTTTCCCTATTCTCTCAGAGATCTTTTTCACAGATGTTGGTTTTTAATATGCTAATTATTATGAAAATAGTATTTACCTTAAATATCTAATTTTGATCTGCAAATCAGAGCCCAAGCTAATTTTTGAGTAGCCCAAAAAAGAATTTTTGTGCATGTAAGTAACATAAGTCAGTTAATCAAGACCAGTATCTTCTTCTGACATAAGGTCACATACTATTCTTAGTATTAGGCTATTAAGCTAAATATTTGTCCAAGTTGATATATTCCATATTTCTTTTGAAGTGAAACAACCAATGCAGACAGCATATTTAGCCAGATACTATGTACAAAATATGTCCATTGAGCAAAATTTACATCACTGATATTCTAAAGTTCAGCTTTGGGAAGCAGATTCAAATTTCAGATGAAATGTGATTTTTTTTTTACCTGATTTTGCCAGAAATATCAAATTGCTTGTTAACATACATCTGAAAAAAAAAAAAAAGACAAGTTAGATACCACAGCAACAAAAACTAGAATAACTTGGCAGAGTGAAACCTTATTAAGGAATCAAACCCTCGTTCTCACGATGATTCAAAACCTGGGCCAGTGGAAGTGACAGCATTAGTGGAAGAAGATACCACTGAACATTTAAGTCATGTTATTCCATCACTTTTTCAGTACTATAGTATGCTTGTTCTATACCAAATCAATAGACAACCTAGTCTATCTCTTTGCAAGCAATGTTACTTATGCAATGTTGTATAAAGTGATGCTCTACGGATCGTAGTATTTCTTTAGTCGTTGAACAGATAATGATCTATCTATACATACAGATCAACTGCACTATGTATGCTGCTGCATAGGGAACTCTATTTTCAATGGAATTGCCAGCAATTAAGAGAAAACTTTACTTCTCAAGAGGAAGCTTGAAGGAAAGGTGTGAAATAGACTCTACTTCAGTTCTTAATGGACAAGAGACTCTCTGCCAACAAGACAGTATAATATATCTTACATCCAAGACTACATTAACAAAAACCCTTACTGGTTTTGAGAATCACTCAGACTACATAATAACAACGCAGTGACATACTAATGGTTTCTAATCACAGTTACTGACAGCTGCTGACAAGTGACTGTCAAACAGGCTGGGTAAATCTGATCCCAAAGTGAGGTGATGAATTTGGGTCACACTAAACAAGGCCTCTCTCACGAGCTCTTCCATGATTCTACCCTTTGAAGTTGTATTAGATAATGTTTAGTCTTAGGTGTGATTTTATGGGGAGATTGGAGGTGATACTATTACAGCGAAGGTGTAAAGGTTCTAGTAGGCCTGAAAAAGAGAAGTGTCTTTTACTTGAATAACTTATTGCAACACAGGGACAGCTTCCACAGAACAAAGTGAGTTCATGACTGAAACAGGAGACTAGAGCTTTCTAGCAGCTCCTAAAAACAAAAACAATACAGTTTTCCAGTCATCTGACAAAATTTATTAATGTTTACATTTTTTTGTTTTTCCCATTTATTGAAATTGAAATAGGAAAAAGCTTCCTATTTTCTCCACCTATTTCTGTGTGCTATGGCTGCTTGCTTTGCAACTTCACATTCCCCACCCCAGTGCTCCAGGAACAAAAACGTTTAGTAGCTGCAGCTTTGTTTTCTGAAGCATCCAGAACAGGTCACTCTTCCACCTAAATGAGTCACATGGTATGGCAATTACCACCTCCCCAGTTGCCAGGCGTTTTTTGAGCTGCTGTAAAGTTTAGTTCAGTGCTAAATCGCTTTAGTATTGAGCTTTAAAATGCTTTAGCAGCTCAGAAGCACTTTGCCAGCTCAAATGCTCTTCATGAAGTGCCCCTCATCCTAAACCGCTTTAAGACTAAAGCATCCTAAAAAGACAACAAATGGAAATGTGTCCAACAGCACGTGTTCAGAGACATATGTCCAGAAGTGAAGGATAGAGTGCTGTTCCTCGGGGACCTGAGAGGGCTGCCTGCTACCAAGAAGGCCACAATCTTGGCCAAAACAGAATCTAGCATTTCCACCTTCTGGAAATGTAAAGAATTGTTTATTTTGAGCAGACACCAGTGTTTTTTGGCCCAAGTATGACTTCTATCCTCAGTCTGAATGGCTGAAGTGACTAACTTGCCTGCTTTTCAGAAAACTCACTTTGGGGCTCAGGCCAGTTATATGCACCAAGACAACAGTCAGGCCCTGAAGCACATGGATTGGATTGATTAAAGTGTTTGCAACTCATCTATAGGTCAAATGCAATAAAAGGAGGTCTAAGAGGGAGAAAATAGTATAAAAAATGAAAACATGTTTTAGTCTGCAAAGCAAGCAAGTTTGGCATAATTGTGAAAATACACAAGAAATAGATCTGAGTGAAAGACAGCTAACGGAATTCCCCATGACGGCTGGCATTTTAATTTATTAGCATCAACACAACATGCTAAGAAAAAAAAAAAGAAAACGATTAGTAAGCCATAAAGAGTGAAACCATCTAAAGGGCTGCCTGTTTTTGGTCATTTCCATTTTAGAGATGACATCTTTGCAGAGCGATCAGTAGCCCAAAATGGGAGGCAGCTGCTGTCTGGGAGTTTGTCAGTGACAGCTTCTCTGCCCCGAGATTCACTTCAGCAGACAGGAGCCTGTTCCCCGTCGCAGCACAGCCATTCCTTTGGTTCTGCAGTTTTCCTCCTCATTGACTCCTGTTTGCTGTCTTTATGGAAAGGCTCCTCCAGGCACGATTCACTTGGGCTCTCTGGTTTTGGTAAACTCTCTGTCATTTTCTCCCTGTATTTGCAAGGTACCTCTCTGTTATCTATACAGGCACCAAAGAGAACTCAATGAACTCTCTATCTACAGGATGTGCACACTTGAGCATTATGTCTTTCATCTTTCAAAAGAGAGAAACAATCCCGTTCAAAGCTAAGGAGGGGAAGAAATTCAACTCTCTAAATTCAATTTACCTTTAGAAATTAATTCTTATGCAAAAAGGTCTAAGATGAATGTGAGGTGCCCTTGCTGCCATTAGAATAAGCCCTCCAGAAACCCTTCAGTTTAAACCATTCCCCACAGGACAGCTTTTTAGCATCCAGGCTGTGACTTAAAGGTTTAATTTGTGTCATAACCTGCCTCTACAAAGAACCCTGCTGTAGGTCATTCCCCAAAATTCTGGGCAGGGTCTTACTCATTTGCCTGGTACCAGGATTGTTTTTAATCTAGCCACCTGCTTCTTTGGACAGACTTGGAAATCCTGATGCAATCCACATCAACAATACAGCTATACATTTGTAGTACGTTAGCTTTTGCTAGATTCCTGCTGGTCATCTGGCTTTATTTACCTGTACATATGTGGATAATTAAATTTATCACTACAAAGCATCTTCTTACAAATTTTTCACTTCACTAAACAGTCTTAAGGAAATTATTTCATCTGGAACATCTTATTTCTGCCCTTTATTTTTATATGCTTAATCTACTATAGAGTAGAGAGGGCTCAAAACTATTACAATTCCGAAATCAAGTTGTTTATTCCTGAGTATGAGTTCATGTCGGTGTTCTCAGGGCTGCTGTGATAAATGACTTGGGACAGCTGATACTTCACAAGTCTCCTCACTTGGCCTGCACAATAAGATCCGAAGACACAGAGCAGCTCAATATAAAATTGAAACTGTTTTTTTTGTCCTAAGAACTAAATATATTCCATACAATAACCAGTAGTGCCCACAAGCCTTGAGGGTCACAGCTGCAGCTGGCACAAGATACCTGCTTATCTAAGAAGTAACTTGTATAACCTGGGCTGTTCAATGTCTTACAGTTGTCACTGTCTCCTTACAGCATGACTCCACGGGATCACATGAGAAAAATGTCCATACTGGGGGAGCAAGGAACACTAGAAGAAAAACATTTATACCGATTAGCAAGTGGCATGGCAGCAGGAGGTAAGCAGGGAAAACTCTAACTGCACATTTGTTTATAAGATTGCCAACATCTATGTAAAACATGAGAAACAACCTGCAACAGGTTTAACGTCTTTAAAAAGGCACCTCAAGCTTTACGAATAACTGGAGAAATACGGTCTGTTAAGGCCACTATAAGTTAACATGGGGAATTCTTGGTATTCAGAAATTGTTCAAGAGAGGATAAGCATCTGGAAGAGCAACCCTGGCCACAGAGGATTTCTGCAGCAAAAGCCACAGTTGGACATTATGAGGCTCTTACTCACAACTACAGGTTGCTTTTCTTGGACTTGCTAGTGCAGGTCCCAGCTAATAAGATTTTTTTTTTATTAAATTCTGTTCGAAACAAAAAAACGCCTCAAGCAGAGAACTTAATATTCACGACTATTCTGTTCAATAGTGATATATGAATCATCACTGACTGTAAATTGGCCTTTCACTCATTCGGCTGTGCATATCCTGTTTATTTTAGCTGCAGTTTGATTGTATAAATCTCTATTATTTAAACAACATAGTTAAGGCAGGTGTAAATGAAGTCTTTTTTTAGTTGTTGCTATAAAAAAGAATGATTTGCTAACTCATAAGCACTAAAATGGTGGTATTTGAGGAAGAAAAAACACCGAGTTTTTTCTGGTAAATTTGTACTGTGGGCAGAATCACTTTCTACTTTACTACATTCACAACAGAACTGTATCTGCTTTGTGTCAGAACTGCGGCAGCGGCAAGAGATGCTAATGAGAAACCAGCTGATGGCTGTGAACCCTCAGCTAATGGGCACAGGCCAGCAGAGAATGCAGGCGATTCCCTCTCAGTTTGAGCCTCGCTTGGTAGACAGGTATTTTCCACCACTTCTCTATTATCATAGCGCAGTTAAAGAATGACTGCTCATGTGGTATATAAAGATTTTATATTATTAATAACTAAACAATGTATTTTGCATGTCTGATTTTTTTTTTCTCTTTAGAGATCTGTTACCTTCAACTGAAATGATGGCAGCAGCTGACCCGAGACAGATGCACATGGCCTCGCAGCTGGGAGCCGCGGTCCCGCAGCACACAAACGTGCCAACCATCCTGTCCAACCGCGTGTACCCAGGCCCAGGTAAGGCAGCACCGTCTGCATCCTGCAAAGTGCCTGCACGCCACTGAGAAAGTGAACAGCTCCTGACAGGGTTTTATCAGTTTATCAGTACAGTCAATAGATATCTTTTATTAATTTCTTCTGTAGTCTGACTAAAAAGACACAATCTGCCTACCAGAGATTCTAACCAGTTTAAAATTAAAGATACTCACCTAACTTTCATTAAGTACACTGATTTCCAGAGAAACACATAGTTCATGTCTGTAAGAGAATTTCAGAATGTCTATTCATTGCTGCTAGGTTTCTGCATTTGCTAGAAGAATTTTAAAGTATTTTTTCCTCCTCCTTTTAAGGATATAGCTTTCTCCAGCCAGAATCTATGGAAGCTGTGGCCAGGAGGCAGGAACTGGTTCAAAAACAAAATATTGCCAGGTAATTCACTGTACGCTTTCCTCTGAGGTACAGGGATGGTTAAGTCACAGACTTGCAGTTTCTTTAATTTAGAGTGGTTGAAATACATTCTTAAATGACCCAGAACAGTGAAGCAAAGCCTGGTACCATTGAACTTGCTGTTCTCCTTTATTCTGCTTTTAGGTTTAAAATGATTTAAGGGAAAAAAAAATCACTTAAAGAAACAAACTACACACTTCACACCTAGCTCCTGCACCCTGGATCCAAACACCCTGAAATTGCAAAAGGTCTGGAATGGATTCAGATTTTAAAACTGTATCCTACCACACACAATGTTTTGAACCTCTACGGCTGGACCCTGGGGATGACTGGAAATGCCTCCACCCTTCTGTGGGTGAGCAGGTTTCCTAGTTTAACCAAACAGTCTTGGTGTTAGGATGACTTAAAAGGGGTCTGGTGAATTGTACCAATTTCAGTGTAATCAGCAGCTGGTTAAACAATCACTATTGCCCTCTCTCACAGACATATCACTTAAGTGTCACTGAAAACGCCTTACAGCAAAGGCAGGCAGACCCTCCTCCAGCTTGTGCCTGGCAGAACAGCTCCATTTACTCAGCTCTCAGCTCCACCAGAGCTGTGACCTAGAGCTATAGCTTTCTGTTTGGTCATTCAATTGGCTCCAAGGAAAGCTGAAGCCAGTAAAGTTTGGTACAACAGAGACAGACTGCTCCTACAGTCTGCGTCTCACTGGCAAACCCTCCTGTGCCTGGCGAGGAGGCTGGCACACAGCCTGCATCCTCCTGCCGGAGGGTGATCAGCGGAGTATTCAGCACCAGACACTCATCTCTCTATGCTCTAGGTCCCAGACACCACGAGGAACTCATTCGTGTGAGCTTGCTCTGGGTACATACACAAGTTCCACAGATAATATATTTTGAGTTAACATTTACAGTAACACTGCCATTTTGCATTTTTCTATATAATTTACTGATTAACGATGTAAGTCTCTTGTTTTCTTTAGCCTTTGTGACACTAGAGACAATTCTTCCAATCTGAAGAGAACACCATGACTGCAAATGTGTATAAATAACATTTTTGTCTGAAACATTAACCAGTCATCACAAAGAATATGTATTTTTTCATCTTTTTAGCTTGTTCTGTTTATTTGAAAACACATTAAATATAGCCAGGCTTGCCATTGCCTCTGCTGTGTTTGTGAGTTCTCACACACAGTGATGAGATGGAAGGAAAGCACTACTCTTATCTAGTCAATTGTCTTAATTTTAATCTGCCACTGGAGAAAAAGATATGATGAGGGAAGTGAGCTGCCCTGACTGCTTGTGCTCTGCGTCTTTCTTAGGATGGAAATGGAGATGAACGCTATTTTTCAGCAAAAAGAAATGGAGAAAGCTCATCGGAAAGGGTTACTGGGCCTGGAAGCACCTTTCCTTTACCACGGAATGCCAGCTACTCCTATTGCTTTCCGTGGCAGACAAAGGCTACCTGAAAGCCACCTTCCCAGTGACTTGTATGTGCATCGTACCACCCTTGATGAAATTCATGGCAACACTATGCTCATGGCAACTAGCCCATACCCGCCAGTCAGCAGTCTGCAAAGGGAGAGGAGCCGTCGGCCAGGGAGAAGAGCTGGGAATCACAAAACGGCAGAATGCAACACCAACGGCACCAAGAACCAAGCTGAAGACAAGACCTCAGATCCTGCTTCTGCTGCAGCAGATGATGAGAAGGACGACAAGAAAGAAGCAGAGGTGGAGACACCAAACAAGCACGAACAAAGCAAAAACCAGAGTGAGGCATCTGCAATTTCCAAAAACTGTAAAGAGTTTGAACAGGGCTTGAGAAAAAACTGCGCTACCCATGAAATACCTACTGAGACCAGCAGCTGCAACAACACAAATGAGAAGGATTCTAGTAACTCTTGTGCTGCATTTGACGACAAGTACATGTACCATTCTGCACTCCCATTCTCAGCATTACCATATGGATTCCCGGTACCCAGCAACCCATTACTACCTTCAGGTTTGTCAAGTCTCCAAACTAGTTTGAGTGACATCTTGATACTGTTTATTTTTATTGATTTGCTCTCTTATTTCTTCCCTTTGCTTTAAGCACATTTCATGTTACGATATAGTCACGGAAATCAAATTGGGAGTTCATGTGCTGCAAACAGTAAAGACCAGAGAGATCCCAGTCAGCAAAGCAGTGGTTTCCCTGCTGGCATAAAGGAAGTTTCAGTATATTAAGTAGCCCTTTCAGTCTTTCAAAGGTCTCTCCAGCCACCACTCAAGAATCATGTTTTTCTAAACGTTTTCAGTTATCGTTAAATGCACTGATGGATGGGATATTTGTTCAGGATCACCTACCAAAGACATACTGTATCGCTGAAAAACAAATAATGTACTCTAAACATTCACTTCTCTGCAAAAGGCATTCCAGTTAAAATAAATAAAACTGCTGAATAAAATTGTGAGCTAGTCTCTCCCTTCTGCCCTTTTCTACAAGTATTTCTAGTTGGCACAAGGTACTATGGCCTAACATAGTTCTGTTCTATTGGAATTTTCATTAGATGAAAATAACAGTAAGGTACAAAGAATCAAAAGCATTGGTTAATGTACCTGTTAGAGAAAATACTGCACTGAGATTGGTATTCGTAATGACTGGTATGTACAGTACCATGAGTAAACAAAAGAAGCCAGTAAAGACAATCCAAAGAAAGCCCTGCAGAATCAGTTACAACTGATCACCAAGTGACTTTAGTGTCTGTTAGTGCCAGCGTTGTTAATGTAAGAACTTCTCTAGAACTATACAAATTCTTATGTTGACAATGTTTTCCTATTGATTTGCCAAGCACAGTGCTACAAACATTTCTGTGTTTTCTCCTCAAAGGAGCACACGGCCTGATCCTGAATGGAGAGGACATTTCTTCCATTGAGGACATTCGCAAGTGGACGACTGACGACGTGTACAACTTCATCATTAGCCTTCCAGGCTGTTCGGATTATGCCCAGGTGACTACAAACATTCATCAGAGCTACAACTGCAGGTCTTTAGGACCTTCTAGATTTAATGGCCACCTGGTAAATTTTATGTAGCAGAACTTGTTTGTACCTGTTACACACCTGGCAGTAGTTTTAATTATGCTTCAACATACGAAGCCGCTTGCAGCCATAATGGAAGAGCCAGTCCCTGGCTCAAACAGTTGCAGTTCAGGTTACTACTTTTCAGCACAGTGCTGCAGTCTGCAGTCTTTGGTCATCACATACATCAAGATTATCAGCATAGCAATGGTAGAAGAAAAGTATTTTTCATCTTGCACTCCACACGCCCTGCACAATTTATATACAGATGAAAGCAATTCTGCATTCTTGTGATATAGGTATAACCTGCTTACCCTCCTAAGCACTTTAGAGCATTATTCCATTTTAAAAATGAAGTATTTCATTTTTAAAAATGAAGTAATGTAAGCAAGAAGTCAAAATTCTGTATATCCCTGGGAAAGATTTAGTCAGATGAACCCATTCTTCCATTGATAGCAGGCTGATCGCTGTTCTTAAATTAAAAAATTAAATAACATCACAGCATTACAAAGCTCGGACTTGCTGAGAGCAAGTACATGAGTACAGGCAGTGATGTCCATTCACCCAAAAAAGAGACAGCACACTGCAGTTAAGAGATGAGTTTGAAGATAAAATACTTTCAAAATATGACTTGCCCCTTTTGTTGTCTGTGTCTCAGGATTAAGTATAAAGTATGAATACTGAAATCTGTTTCAGCAGACCACAATGTTCATTTTATTTTTTTATAAGATATTTAAAGACCACGCTATAGATGGAGAAACCCTTCCACTTCTAACAGAGGAACATCTCTTGGACACAATGGGCTTAAAACTTGGGCCAGCACTGAAAATCCGCTCTCAGGTACGATCATGAAATGCACTGAAATGGGAAGTCATAGAGATATGAACGAGTAGTTTCCAAACTAAATCATGTTTTTTTCACTGAGAAAATAATTACAGTAATACTAGGGGAGAAAGATTTCCATCACTACAGAAGAGTAGTGTAACTCCAGTATGGTTTGCTTTTGTCTTACAGTAATATGTAGAGAGACACTAAAAGAGAAGTTATGGTTTACAGTTTGAGAAATACTTAAATCGGAGTTAGAATGCAACAGGCCTGGAGACTAGAAGTTAGAAACGGGAAAGGTGTTTGCTGGATTAACTCAGTTTTGACCCTCCTCCCTTCCCAGTTTGTAGGAACAACTCTGTTGTATACTTGCTTTTGCTTCAACCTATCCTTCAAAACGCATCCCACATAAGTTTCTATAAGCTTTCTGGGAATATTATCTTACACATTTCACAGACAGGCAGTTGGCCTTTGTTGAAAACTTTCTGCTCTTAATTTCATCCAAAAATACCAACTTGCTGTATATTTCTACTGCCTGCCTGCTTCTTTTTCCTTTAACCCCTAGCTCTCTCTCACTCCTCTTTCACTAAAAACAGCTTCCCTGCTCTCGGGTGACACTTCTCCTCCCTCCCATGGGTGCTGCAGCATCTAGAGGGTAAGGAGGAGGCTGCCTTCAGGACTCAGCACACTGAGCCCTTTCCCAGATAGGCTATGTTGAGCACTGCCCAACCTCTGCCACAAAAACCTGTGCAAAACAGGCAATAGAGGAAATTGAAAAAAAAAAATCTGCACTTTTGCTAAGCACTAATTATCTAAAGAAGCAATTGCTATAATTCTGTTTTTGTCTTTAAAGGTGTCTCGACGCCTGGGCAATGTGTTCTACATGATGAATCTTCCTCTGTCCATGACCCTGCCACCTGCTCCAGGCAAATCCTCCGATCAACCTTCTGACATGGCCTCCCCTCTTCACTGTAACAGCAGTGGGGATGCACTGGATAGTCCCTGCTCTCAGGACCCAGAAACTTCAAAAACAGCGGAACCAATTGTTTCAGATGGCAGAGAAAATTCATGTGACACAGCTGGAAATCAGGCTGACTTCCAGATGATCAGTTTTCAGAAGAGTTGAGCTGAGTCCAGGACATAAAATGTTTTCAATAATACAGTAGAACTTCTAGTTACAAAGTGTTAGAGGGGAAGAGTTACAGCCTGAAACCTCTGTATGATTGTGGTTGAATGAAATAAGCCACAAATGCAGCAAGGTGCAGTGTGGTATTTTAAAAGCATTAAATAATGCTTTTAAATAAATAATATTAGTGCAATTATTTTCAAGTGCAATTCATTGAAAAGGACATCAATATCTTTAATAGCTAGATTTAGCGTTTCATAAATTTAAGTCCTGTGACACCAGTGAAATCTGTCAGAGACTCAAGGAGTACCATGTTTAAGCATGTTCCTGTGGGCTGCTGCCTGCTGAGAAGTATGTGGAAAAGGACAAGTCACAGATTCCCTTCAGTCCATAGCTGACTTCTTCTATTCAAGTCTATGGCAAAATATATACAGAATTCAGAGGGAACATACAGAATTAACCACAGTATATGGAGAAATATATCCTAGTCTCAGCAATTTGCATATATTTCATTGCCATTCTAGAACTAAGCCTTTTTAAGTGCCTGGGGAGGGTACGTAGGATATAGACAGGGTACACAGATGAAATCCTGGACTACTGTAACAGCCATGTTGATTATTCTGAAACATTATTATTGCCAGGATTTAAAACTGCTTTGCTTGATCTTCCAGATGAGTGAAGTTGTTAACAGTAACTTTAAGATGTTTTTATTACACTGTCCTTGCTCTGCAATCTTGAGAAGGGCAAAATTTTTTCCTGAAAGGGCAAATTATTGCTGCAGAAAGACTAAGGCTGATTCTGCTTCCACTCAAAACTGCCATGAACTCTAATTGACAGGTTAGAACAGTAGCCCAGGTCTGTGCATAGTTCCCCATAAACATAACAAGGATCTGTGGTTTTAGGGCTAACCAGTAAAATCCAAGAAGGCCCACTGAAAATGCATGATATGCTATGCAGCAAAACATTCCAGATCTACAGACAGACCCTGAGGTCACTTCCTTCTATGTGAAGTGCTGACCATCTCTGAATCAGTGAAATTAATGGCAGTCTTTCCATTAACATGAGAGTTTGGATTACATCTTACACATCATCTGTGGGCATCTTTAATAGAGAAACTGTTCATTGAACACTCGATAGTGTTTAGAAGAAGTAAAATTACGACTTAAGTTGGAAAGCTTAAATACAACTCCTTAAAACTCTCTAAAAAAAGTACAACAACATTATTATCCTTAGAATGGCCATTAGTTTGGATTTGTTTCTCTCAAATGATTTTAAAAAGTTGACCTCTAGTCTCTTCATTAACTTTTCTATACTTTTTCATAGCATCAAAACTTACTGAGGAAATTTGGATGGTTTTATGTTGAATTTGGTAAAAAGTGTTTACTTTTTCGAAATTAGCTAAAACACTCCTGACAATGTAAAAAAGTATATTCATTTCAAAAAGATTTTACTTGCTACTTTAATACATAACATCTCAGATTACTTAAACTGAAAAAATACATACAAATATTTATTACATACTTGTTTTTTACAGTTTTACAGTAGATTTAACTATTGCCATTTTCTCCTTTTTTTTTTTTTGCTGTAGGTTGTTCATATACCAACAGGTAAAAAATAAAATATTTTTATATAGTAGAAGTGCTTGTTAAAATTCAAAAATATCAAGGACACCAATTCCAGTTAGTATCTGAAATGATTTCTAAGTTATTTTTTTGTAAAATTTATTATCATATTGAAAATGTCGCTTACCTAACTAAACAGCTTTAATAGGCAGTCTACCTCCTCACTGTATGAAATATTTGACTTAAGCCATATGAGATGTCCACCACCCTAAAGATGAATCTCTAATAATTTTTTAGGTCAATTAAGCCACAAGATGTCGCTGCAAAGCTACAAGAAGTTATTCTGTTAGCCCTTCAAAGTGCAACACAGCACACCTGAAGTACAAGTGACTAATTAAAAACAAGGCTATGCAGAAATTAAAATAAATTTTATGGAGTACAGCAGAGGAACGTGACTTGAAATCCCACATTCCAGGGAAGAAAGACCGAAATCTGGTTCTGAGGAGTGTGATGACTTTTGTAAATGGCTCAAATGGGAACAAATCCAAAAGCAGAGAAAAGTTTGGATCCAATTTTGCAGGCTGATTTTACTTCTATGATAGAAGAAACAGATGATGTTTTGCACATACTGAGCTCTTCTTCCCAAAACTAAAAAAAGAATGACTTAACAGCTTCCTGAGCTCAGGGGAGATATGTCAGTGCAGCCAAAAACCTGTAAGGTCTGGACTGAAATAGAGCCAAGTAGGAAGGAAAAGGATTTACCTAAACAGACATAACCTATTCTATTTCTAATGAAGGAAATACCAGTGGTAATGAATGTTTCCTCTTCTACAAGCACTTCAGTAAGAATGAAAAGAAAAAAAAAAAAAAAAAGTAAAAATTTAAAAAGACACAGAATCACTAGACAGAGCCTTTTTTCAGATTCTATATATTTTGGGATTTTTTTTTTTTTTTGTAATTTAACACTTGAATTCTTCCTCATTCCTAGTACAGCATGTTCTTTTTTGACTTTTAATATATATTCCAGGTACAGAGGGCACCGCTAGCAAGTGCAAGTGTATGAGAAAGCTAATATGAGCTGTGCGGTTCCTGTCTGCATTGTAGATGTTACTGCTGACTCCTGCATCAGTGAAGTTTTACAGGAAAGGTCACAGAAGCAGATACCACCATTGTTATGACTGCTCTTAACAGCAATAGCTTCACTGAGCAGGCCTGCAATCACCTTATCCCTACCAGGGAAGTACTGAATCAGGCTTTGCAACACAATCTAAATACACCAGCCAAGTAAGAAGTACTTTTAATTGTCATATATATGCAATGCATTTTACAAGCCAAGTGAATTACATTGCTAGCCTCACACAGCTTTCTATACAGATCAGACAGATGTAGTACAAGACTATCTTGACACCTTGTCGCTGTAATAGGAATGCATAATATTTATGTATGTATGATATGATAAGGGAACAACTGTTCTTTTTTCTCCCCACACTCTTCTCTCTCCCTTTTTTTTTTCTTTCTGCCTTTGCAGTTGCAAAGCCCTTTTCTTTCTTTGGAACAGCTTTGCTCCAATTACCACCTGTATTGGGGTCACACAAATTAATCTGTTGGCTTGGCTTCTAAATAGTCTTCCCATTTGTCCCACAGCCAAGCTTACCTAAGTCTGTATTTTTCCAGGCAGACATTAGTTCTTCTACTATCCATGTATTCATTTTAAAACAATAATTTTCCTGTCAATAGGTATACATTCTTTTACTACTGAAAAGGGGAAGAAACCATGTTATTGTCTGTGTTGCATAGAGAATGACACAGTGTGTTTTCCTACAGCACAGTACAGTGAAGAAATAAACATGTTCTGCTTTTCTACAATTTAAAAGCACATACATGTGACAACTGTGTGTATTACTAAAACAGAAAACAGTCAACCAAAACAGTAAACAGAAAAATTACTGCTAATCAAGGGTTAGAAAACAAACAAACAAACAAAAAAGTCAACCTGGTTTCATTTTTCTTTATTACCTTTCAGCTAGAGGGCTCAAACACTTCTGCTAGAGAGGAGCGTTGTTCAGCCTGGCATCCACAGGCCTTCAGCAGTCTGCATTGAAGATGGTCTTTAAAACAATCACCAGCTTCTGCATATCTGTTAATTTCAAATTGGAGATGTAAAGCAAAGAATCACACTTTATTTGATTTTTACACACACACACAAAAATCCAAACACTTGTAATTACAGAGTTATGCTTTTATAAAATAATGTTGTTACTATCCCTTCCTGTCACAGCCTAAAAAAAGAGAGGAATACAGTAAGCCTTTTTTTCTCCCCAAAACTCGGAGCATTCTAGTTTTTTTTAAAAAAAAAAAAAAGAAAGAAAGAAAGAAAAAGCATTGATATATTTTCCATCTCACGCATTTTTATTTCTAGGTAAATCCCCACTGACTCCAGCACTGACTCCAATCCATTAGATCAACTCAATTAAGCGGGATATTTATAATGAGCTATATGTCACTCTATTACAGTCATATCCTTATTAGTGTTCATCAGTTATTGATAAAAAATGCATCCTTACAATGAACAACATGCGAAACACATGCAATTAATTTATTCAACTCAGATTTTGTGTATGTAAAGTTAAAAGGAACTTTGCAAGAATGAAAGTATACAAAAAGCTTCTTAGTGAAAAGTGTATCTAGAGACTTTTCTAAATAATTTTTGTTGCTGTGCTAAATTATAAACTAAGTGACTAACTAAACATTTATAAGCTCCTGAGATGGAAGTGACTCAGGATATGCACACTGGAGTGTGCTTCAAAGTAATGACTCATGCATTTGTGGGTGGATGTTAGCTAAATCTCCCTTGAAAGTACAAATTGCTGTATGGTACAGAACTGGCATTCCTTGCGTTTTGAACCTGTATCGGTGCTGGAACAAACAGGATAAAGTGGGAGGTCATTCCATAGCCCGCAGCATGCCATCATCTGTAGGTGCTCTAGAAAATGCTTCCTAATGTAGTGTGTGTCTATCCTCCCTGCATAGAGACAGCATCGGCAGTCTGTGGAAGCTTTCTTTTATTCTTTCCCTTTCTAAACCTGCCAACAAATCACTGAGGTACTTTTGATTTGTATTCTCCCTTCTCTTCCCCTAGAGCAAAAGGATTAAACACAGGCCCTGTGGATAAGCTTCTTACAAGTGAGTTGTTTGTTCTACAGAACAGACACTTGCTCTGGTGTCACTTTAATCTCCATATTGCAGAAAGCCCTGCAACTCTGGGCTAATTTGCAACATCCTCAAGAGTAATGCATTTGTCAGTGCACAGAGCTGCAATTCAGCTACATGTCAGCTAGGCCATAGCAGCAAGACCACATCTTCTTGCAGATCCAAGATGACCAGTGCTGAGCACAAAACAACATAACTACCAATAAACTGCCACCCAGGAAGAAGTGAATGTAAGAACCTAAGAAAATACACAGCAGACAAACTAAAACACTGCTCAGCTCAGTGTCCTGTCTCAGAGGTGAAAAGAGGATGCCTACAGCAGAGTGAAAAACAAAGCAAGCATGTAATAATAGCTTCTTAGAATATTCCCTTTATTTCTAGGGATCTGTAACTCAAGTAACCAGAGATGATAGTTTACAGTTCAACAGCTCCTGATGGATGTTTGTTCCATGAATATATCCAGTTGTTTTGTGACCTCTCAAACTTCCAGGATCCATAATGTCACATTTGGTGGGGTAAAGTGAAGAGATGGAGAGAAAAGAGGATAAAAAAACGTTGTGGGTTTAGCTTCAGTTGAAGAAAGGAAGCCACTCTACTAGCATGCAATATCCTTCACAACAACAGTTTAAGTGGTCCTGATTCTGAAACCCTGCTCTGATAAAAGTGGCAGTTGGCACTTAGGTTGTGAATCTACTGCACAACTGTGGATGCTCCTTTTCCAACCTGCTACACTTGACAGAGACATCTTAAAACACAGGCAGCCTAAACCTTCACTTCTACACCACAGCTTCTCTGCCACTTGCCTCTATCCTGTTCCCCCTCTGCACTTGTGACTATAAACATCTCTCACAAGTTAATGTTTCTAAAGCTTCAGATGAATCTAAAGTTCTCTGGAGAAAAGAGGACAGACTAACCAGAAATTCAAGGTGCTTTTCTGGCAGCTAAGAAACTGATGCACTGCAGAAATGAACTGCAAATAATATACCACAGCACATGTGAAATGAAGAGTTAAACACGAAAGATGGGTTTACAAATCAGTAGCAGGCTCCAACATATTGAAGGCATATGGAAAGCAGTGGTTTATAAGAGACAAAAACTAGAATTGTAAGTAATTCTAAGAGTGGCAAGGGATGATTCTCTAGAATGAGTCCAAATCACATGGTGATTGCTCTCCCCACAACGTGGGCAGCTAGCAGACAGAAGCGCACCCCCCAACATCTTCTCTCTAGCAGCTAGGAACAACCTCAACTGGATATTCAGCTTGTGCCTATGTTGGATGAGATACACTACCCTAAAACCCTTCCTGTAGGCACTGCTTTATTAAACTGGGCAGCTGTTTTAATAGCAGAGATTTCCTACGTTGCATTCACAGCAAAAAAGGTGTGGTTTCCTCCACAGGGAGCTGCTTCCCAAGGAATGACATTTAGTGCCCACACTGTAAGTGTACGCTACACCAAAAAATGAAGCTTTCTTACAATAATACTAGAAGCTTCTTGTAGACAATATTTATCATTACAGCAACAGGCTTTTTCCCCCATCATTCTATTTGTCAAATCATGTTTTACATGCCATCCTGATCATAAATACTTGTGTGCTTAGGCTGTTACACCATTCCATCACTTCAGTGCCAATGGAGATTGTGGCTTGCTAAATAATAAGTTATAGACAGCTAAAATCTCTTCTGCAAGAAAGCTTTCAGGTCAGAAATGCTCTGCTGCTGCTGTAACCTAAGCACACGAAATAATTAATAAAATGATTGCCAGCTTAAAAAAAAACATTTTAATAAGTATGTTTTGTCTATTTTCTACAAACACCTTACCTTATTGCAACTATAAAAATTCGACTTTGCTACATTTACAACTTTATCTCCTATAGTTCTTATATTTCACTCTGCATCCAGTCAGCCTGATTTGTAACTTGTATAGAATTTCTGCCTAGCAACATAGCAACGGCAAGATGAAAAAAATAGGAAATAGCACCACAGGAAAAAAAAAAAAAAAAGGCAGAAAAGTTGGCAGAGTAATTCACTGCAAATATGCTCCTAGAAACAATTTCATTTTTTAACTAGCTAGTTTTCATCCTGTCAGCTTCCAAGACCATAGCAAGGGGCAAAGGGCCCAAAAAGACATGGCAGGTGATACAAGGCCACACAGACTTTTCCACCTCAGTGGGCCAGGGCACAGTTTGCAAACAGAGAGCCAGGAAAAACCAACCAGGGCTCTGCTCACCCAAGTGACCTAATAGCAAAAGCATGTGGAAAAACCACTGAGTTAAAAAAAAAAAAAAAAAAAAAGAGAGAGGAAAAAAAGAAAAAAAAAAAGCTATTTTCATTTACACGACTTGCTTTCCAGCACGAACTTCGTGTGTATACAAGGAGAGAGACATGGGCGCAGAGCGCAGAGGCAGTTATTGACTGCACAGACAGTGTGCCTCGAGCATCTCTGAGGCTTCGTCTGCCGTTTGGGAGGCCTCGTGATGGCGGTTTCGCCGCCAGAGGAGGCTGGGCGGCCACCTCTGCAGTCCTCTCAGCACCTACCTGCACCGCGGCCTCACCCGAGGGAGCGCGGGCGACAACGGCCACCTCAGCGGGGGCGACGCCGCCTGGGCGGGAAGCGCCGTGGGCGGGAAGCGGCGGGGCGGGGCCGCCCCCTCGTGGCGGCCGAGGCCCCGCCCCGTCGCGCGGCGCTCCCGCGGCCTCTCGCGAGGCTTCGGCCGCCGCCGCTCGGCCCACGTCACCGGCGGAGCAGACGGGGACAACATGGCGGAGCGGCGGAGGCACAGGAAGCGCATCCAGGTAGCCAGCCCGCCCTCCCCGCCCCACCGCCCTCCTCGCCTGGCGGCAGCTTCGCCCTTCCCGGTCCGTGGCGGCCGTCTGCCTGCTGAGGGTTCCCCCACCGCGCTGACAGCGGCGGTTCGGGGGCCACTCTGGGGGCCGCGGCGCCCGCCTCCCCCTGAGGGGCCTGGGGGGGCGGGGCGGGCCGAGCCTCCTCTCGTCCCTTCTGGGTTCTTTTCCCCTATTTGCGGGAGCATTTCCTCAAAACCAGCCGCTCTGCGAAGGCCCGGAGGAGGCGATGCCTCAGGGCTGCGGCAGGTGCGGGCGGCTGCGCGGTCCCCGCGTCTGAGGGGATGTCCCCGAGCGGGGGAAGTGCGCGTTAAAATCAGCAACGGGGCCTGGAGACGGGGGCTATCCGTCCAGGGAGGGCACTGAGGCGTCCGGGTCGTGTTACCTCGGCGAAAAGCTGAGTTAAGGTTCCCTGTCTGGGTAAGGCTGCGCTCCCCAAAACACAACTTGGACTGTGAGTTTTGCTGCGTTTTTAATGTTTGTTTTGGACCTCGCTGCAGTATCAGTTGCTATGGTGTCTGTTACTGATATGTATCGTTAATCCTAAGACTAAATAATGTTTGTTCAGGTTTTATTGCTCTGTTATAGGTGGAGATAAGACCCGTGAGAGCAATAACAGACTGTAACACGGGCAGGCTTCATCCCTGTGCTTCGCTGCCCTCTTCTCTTTCTGTCTTTGCCTTTCCAGTCCGTTTTCTCATCCCCCTAGAAGACGGAGATTTGCCTGTTTGTAATGGTTCCCATTCCCTTTATTTCAAATTACTGGGAGAGAAAAATAACCAAAGTCATCGAGGAATCATCAGAATCATGTCAAACAAGTCTTAATCTGTTACAGGAATTCAATAAATTGTGGCTAAATATTGCAAATTGATTTATACATATATTTATTTAAAACATTTGTATACTGTCCCTTGCAAAGAGTGATAAAAGCCCAATAAAGCATCCATCAAAAAAAAAAATCTCATGTTTGGTATAATACACAGAGCAAGCACTTGGGTGTATGCAGGGTCTTGCAAAGCACATGAGCACACACTTAACTTCCAGCCTATTAGCAAGTATTTCCAGAGCTAATAATTACCTGAAGCGTAAGTGTTAACATTTCAGGTTTAAGATTGTGGCCTAAATTTGAGGTTATAGTTATGCAGATAAATGTATGTGGCTGCTTAGTTTCCCAATGTGTGTCGACAACAATTGGGAGAGAAGGCGGTGAACAAAGAATGCTCTTTAATGCCCGGAGGGCATTCTTAATTGGTCGAAGTGAATAAAAGGGGGGAAAAAATAGCTTCTCGAGAACTTTCTTGGCATATTTGCAGCATGATTATCATGTTTCAGGACAATGCTGCAAGTTTCTTCCTTTAAAGTGAAATCTGTTATTTTTTTCAATTGCTTTTGAATGCTTTTGAAGTAAGTGCTTCTGGGTGATGTGTACCTGCAAAGACAGAGACTGTTTATAATACTGCATACAAATATAACATTTCAGTATCTTGTAGTTATTAAGTAGATACATATTCCTTGAAAAGTGTGGGATTCTTAGCAGAAGGCAGTGTATTTAGCTGTAGAAGAATGGAATGTGATAGCATTCAAATATAAACTGTGTGTATTAAAACAGAGTTTTGAATCATTCTTACAGGATTTTGTCTGCATCCAAAATCAGAGTTGTGGTAGTCAGCTAGGTTAACATGAGATAAAACACAGAAAAAACTCTCAATAAAATAGTTTAAAATTCTTTAAAACATACTTTATATATCTTCAATAGGAAGTAATTACAGGAAGGATGTATTTCACAGGCTGTATTATCATAAAATTATACATTGCCCAATATATGTTGCATAGCTTGGATGCTTCCTTTGGCAGCAAGGTAAAAACTAGAGAAATCGTGACCCACGGAAGTGTGAGCACGGACATTTTGTAGGTAGAGATTTGAGTAAGCATCCTACAGATGGTAATTTAACTGGAGTAATAAGGAGTAGTGAAAGGAGACAGTTCTGTGGGAAGCAGATTGGTAAAGCAGAGGGGCCTCCACGTGATCAAAATTTTTGAAATCAAGAAAGCTTAGCGTATAGAAGGAACTTATATTAGCCGGTAGACAATGTATTTTTAAATAACATTTTTTTCTTTAGACAAATACGTCTCAAAAGATTGGGAGGGGAGTGTGCACCTTTGCATGTTACTCCAGCAACCTGGTTAAAGATATTTTATCTCTTGGAAAACATACTGTTCCATAAGCTGTCCTGACATAGTCATGTAAACTCAAAATCTTCATAGTTCAGTTAACAAATGTGCAGTTGAACAGTGTGTGGCGTTTTGCTGGCAGATCTGCAATTTGACTATTAAGTAGGCATTAAGTTTTAATTATGTTGGCCAGATTCCATTGTGGACAGTTTTATTCTTCCCATGTGAAATTTTGTTTGTGTTTGCATTTTAATTAATAGCACTCACATAGTGTCTTTCTGCTGTGCCCTCTACTGTAGAAATGTTAATGCATCTAAATACCTCTTTTATAAATAGAAAAAAATGATACTTGGGCACTGATTTGGAAAATGTCTCACTGCAAGTTGATGGCTGTGGAACATGCTTTTCTTGTTGACTTTTTTTTTTTTCCATTTAAATCACTGAATTCAAGCGTTGATGTTCTCCTAATGAAGGACATCTGTTAATATTAGCTGTTCCAGCAGTTCTTTTTAGCCTTGATTTGGGTTCTGTTGGAAAGAAAATTGTGCGAAAGGTGCTTTGCATATTGTTATGCTACACGTGTGTCTCAATGAGTATTGAAAGGATTTCCAGAAGTGCCAATACAACAAGTTTTCAGTAAAACATTTTAATTGAACTTTCCTGTTTGCCTTTCTTTCCTCCCCCCTTAAAATTCTAGAAAAGCTGAATGGGATGATAACAAATAATCTTTGCAAAATGAGTAGTATCAATTGCTATAGGAAGAAGGAACAAAGAATGTAAGAGGGGAGAAAATGAAAAATAGAAAATTAAAGTAACAGCCTCTATTGTCTTTGTTTTACAAAGTAGTAAAAGAATTGCTGTCTCTTGAAAATGTAAGTCAGATTTTTGGAAGGAGGAAGGGAAAAAGTCAAAGAGTCTGGCATAGAGTTAGAACATAATTAAAGCTGGTATGTTTTTTCTTCAAAATACCGTATGTTGCTGCTTTGGCACGCATTTTAGAGCTCTGTGTGCTTCATTGTAAATATGTGAAACTTACAGCTTTTGCTCAGAAAAATTAGGGAAGGCTAAAAAGAGCAAAGAAGAAAACATATTTTTATAGAGTGTATACAGAGCAAAAATATGTGTTTGGGGGGGTTTTTTTGTTTGTTTGTTTTTTTTTCCCTTGTAAAGTTACTATGTTATGGCTAGCACAGCCATAATAATCTAGAAGAACTGGTTTCTCGCTTAGGCTCTGCCACAACTTCTTTTAAGAGTCCTGGGGCAATCCACATACTGGTCATTAGCACAGGAGTTGGGCAATTTTACCTTCATTAGGCACTGAAGAAAAGAAATCCTAACAGCAAGGATCAGAGGCAGCTTGTTGGGTTTTCCATATATCCCCTTTCCCCAGTCAGTCATCTATTAAATTATGTTATTTTGTCTGTTCTTTCCTTGCTCCAGTGCAAAACATTAAGTTTTCAACAGAATGAATGAGGAATATCCCATTGCCTGCCACAGAACATCTTATAAGCCAATGTTTAGGTACAAATGCACTCAAGAAAATATAATTAGTCGCATGTGCTGTGGATGAGGACTGCTAGATAAAACAAACTGCCAATGTCTGGTGTGTAGCCTGATGCATTTAGCATCCTCTCAAATATTAACATAATGGTATCCTTAGTAGGACAGAAGCAGAAGAACTAGTTCCTATTAGCCATAGTCTTAATTAATTACTGGGTTAGAGGGGAGTGATGGCATTCACATCATCTAGTTACAGGTGTTTTTGAGGAAGAACTTCTTACTGTGGTGGTGACAGAGCACTAGAACAGGCTGCCCAGAGAAGCTGTGGAGTCTCCTTCTCTGGAGATCTTCCAAACCCACCTGGATGCCACCCTGTGCCACGTGCTCTAGGTGTCCCTGCTTGAGCAGGGGGTTTGGACTAGATGATCTCCAGGGGTCCCTTCCAACCTCAACCATTTTGTGATTGTGTGTTTTATTTGGGTAGGTGGTGGGTGATCTCCCTACGCTGTGTATCTTTGTGGAAGAAAGTGATGCAGAGGGACCATTTCTTTTTTTATGAGTTGGTTTCGATTCTCAGATATTTGGATGCATAAAGCACTGCGAGTTGTTGAGTAGGGTTTACTTAAAGCACTTAAGCGATAGGGATCTTCATCTACTTTATCTAATGTCTTGCAAGTCATGCATTTAGAAAATCCTGGTAGACACTTGTGTGCAACTTTAAGTGTCAGCTTTTCTTGCATACTCAGGTGCCCATGCTTTTTTGCCTGTATGCGTTTCAGATATGGTAAAGTCACACACTGACCAAATGTAGCTTTCAAAAGCGGTTGGCAGCGATATCTTGAGACTATGTGTGTGTGTTTACCCTCATGGAGCACGCATCACATAACCCTTGTTCCTCTGATTAATTGCTATTAATTACAAATGGTAATAGACCTGATTCCTGGTCTGTTATCTATTCCATTTCTGTCATCCTGGGAGTGGAAAAAGACTTGGGTAGGATGTGGTGGAGGCAGCTTGGAGCTGCTCGCACTCCCCTCTGGAGGCAGCCCTCTTTGGAGAGGACACGGATGGTGTGATACACGCAGGTGAGATGGCCTGGGAGTCGAGAAGGAGGGAAAAGAGAAATCTTTTGGTTCAGCTCAAACTTCAGTGTGCACAGACAGCCTTCAGAGAAGGAAATGTAAATGCAGTTGTAGTGTGCCCATAGCAGGAGGGATTCCTAGCATGAACATGGGTTGACATGGTCTCATCTTGGATTGCTATAGCCTGTCAGCTTGAAAAAGAGGCTGCACACGACTAATATGATTAAATTTCTCTTTTTCCTCATCTGAAAACTATATAAGATTTAAAGTCTTCTGTGAAGGACAGTGTTCCAAAAATCTGAGTTTTCAAAAATAGGAGCAAAAAAAGATAACTAAATATTCATTTCATTGAAATCAAAGAGGACTGTCATTTCTTGTAATGCTTTTGTCTGCATATGAAAAAGCTTGCATTGTTAGTGACAATCATAATTTACACTGCTCTTATATCCAAAAGCCTTGTTTATATTCTGAGAGGAAAATGTCCTATCTTGGGTCATGCAGACTTGCCATGAATATGATGAAAAGGTGGAAAAAAATGAGTGAAATTTTAGGCCAGCAATATTCTCTGGTCTTTTGGCATCCATTTGCTGTTTCCAAGAAAAAGAACAAATAGGCAGTTAGATAGAGATGAAGAGAAGAAAAAATTATAGGTGCACTAATTTTAATAGTTCAGCTCTTTCAGTATTTAATGTAGGTTGGCTGCTTTTTCCTTCAGTCCCATTCAGAGGTTTAATTAAATGAGAACCACCTCTGTGTATTGAAGGAAGGTCGGAATACACTCTGCTATAAGTTGATTTGGTAAAATTTTAAGTCAGTGAAGATTATTAGGATTTTCTGTTCATGTCAGTGAGTGTGAAAGGTCATTGGATTCGAAAATCCTGTGTTTTGTTTTATGGAAAGACAGAAATTTGATAGGAATGCTTGAGAATTATTTAAAAAATCCTAGTATTTCACTGCAGTTACTAGTGAAATAAGCAGGTTAAGCACTTTGTTTTTCTGTCTTCTGTTAAGAGTTCATTTACATGCTAAATAAGAAATCAGGTTTGATTTTTATTTTAATGGCATTCTTACAGATTACAGAAACTACCAAGGATTATAAAATTCTAAATCTTATATGCTCCCTAGTGATAACTTGTGTTATTTTATATGTAAAATTGAAGTAGATGCAAAGATCTCAAAATCTGGGACAGAAGTACTTGAAAGCTTAATACTATCCTATTTTTTTAATTAGTTGAAGATGGCTTAATTGAGCCATTGAGAATTTTAACTGAGTAAATATTTTACAACGTTCCAGAAATACATTTCGAAATGTTTCTCTGAATCTTTCTGTTTTTCCTAGAAAAGTAAACTTTGAATACCAGAAAATATCAATACAACTTTTAAGGCCTTGTCAGCTGTTTTAAAATGTTATAATTTATGTCAGGATACATCTTTGATTCATTTCTATAATCCTTTTCTAACTGTATAATGGGGTTTGAGATGTCTGATGTTCAGCTATTTTTACTGTTGAGCATAAAAAAAAAAGTCAAACTGCATCTTAAAAAAGCATCTTAAAGTGCTGAAAAGATTGTGAAATTGCTGGTGCTTCAGTTGATTTCGGTTAATGATGGAATTTTTTTTTTCCATGAGTCATTTGTTTTAATACTGTGCCAGGAGCCTGGCTATGAAAATAAAGGGATGAATATAAGGTGAAAAATGTGAATAACAGGAAAACTTTCTCAGAAGGAGCTCAGTTAAACTGTGTCTCTTAGAGAAGGTCCCTTCCACGTGGGATATTATGAAGCTATCCCACGGAAAAGGACAAAACAATAGATGATAAGGAGCAATCTGAAAAAACACCTGCTGCTGCCAGCCACTGCCTTTACAGCGTATCGCATGCCTTGCCACGAGCATGAGCACTTAGGGAGGAAAAGAACACCTAAAGATGAAAAACTAGGAGGCAGGTTAAGCGATGTGAATATCTATAGCCTTTCTGACAAGGCTGTTCTATAGTTGCAGAGTAAATCATTGGCTCTGAGTTACTGAACTAAGTAGGATTTGCTAGGAGGAGATATAAAAATATCATAATTATAAAGTGCAACTACTACATGTTGTCATTAGTGTCCATGATAACCTTACTGTGTGTTCCATACAGTAACGATGGTACAGCTGTATTTTTTAATATATTGTAAGTTATTTTGTTGTTATTAAACCAGATCTACTTTGGCATCAAACTTGATAGCGTCATCGGTGATTTACAGTTGTACCGTATTAATAGAACAGCAAGTCACAGCATATAAGTTATGCATGTAAATGTGATGCCATTACACATTTTTTTCAAAATTTGTGAAGAAGAGAAGTATTGGACATGAATAAGCAGTTAGTTTCATGTGTATAAGGAATGTCATGATTATCTGGCTTAATTCAGGCATGTGTTTTTTAAACCTAAGCTGTGAATGTGAGTGTGTACTTCTGGATGTTTTCAAGGAATTCAGCATTTAAAGACATCTCAGTAATATCAGATTTTACAGGCTACAGAGTGCTGGTATTATTTTGGATATCTTCTATCTACAGTTGATTTAAAATTGTCCTCAGAGAGGAATAGCACTAATCTCACCTAGAATGATAATTCATTAACCAGTTTCTTTTGAAAGTTAGCTGTGCAAACTGTTGAAAATTAACAACTGGCTGCCTGAAGCTTTTATGTCCTGTGTATCAACATCTGCTTGACCTTGCATTTCCACTTACTGGTCTTCCTTATCACTATTCCTCATCTTAAGAGTGGTAATGGTGGTATCAGGCCTTTTAACAAAACTGTCAAATCTTTCTGCTTTTTTTTTTTTTTTTAGCACGATTTTCATTCCTTTTTCATATGAAATTCAAGCTGCTTTGTATTCTGCCAGTGTGTCTGCACTGCTGTCTCCTGATACCATTTCTAATTGCTCTCTCCATATCATTTCCTTTATTCTCACCTTCGTAACTATCTTCCTCCAGAATTGTGTGCCTTAAGCAGCTTCCCGTTTGCCAAATGGCCAGTACTTTCCCCTTCCTCAGTTCCTGCCTTAATTTCTGCCCTTTGCAAAGCTGTCAGTTTTTGTTTGTTGTGTACCTTCACATCACCTGATGTTGGAATTTTCTTCTTTATGTAGACCAAAGGCTCTTTGGAAAAATGACCTACTTTCACATTTTCTACACTTTATATTGCCTTAAAATAATGAGGACTTTAGAATATTTGGATTTGAGTTCAAATGAGTATCTTCCCCATGGGTTTAAACTTGAGTTTAATTTTCATTTTTATTATTGTAGGAAGTTGGAGAGCCATTCAAAGAGGAGAAGGCTGTTGCCAAATACTTACGTTTCAACTGTCCAACAAAATCTACCAACATGATGGGACACCGAGTTGACTATTTTATTGGTAAGGTTAAACACAGAATGATATTATCTATTTACTAATATGGGGAAAGAGTGTTTTACTATTACTATTTTATCAAAGAAACAATTATCTTACAGTTTGGTCTTGCAGAGTTATCTAGGCATTAGACAGCCATAAGACTAATCTTATCGGCCTGGAGTAAATGCAATAAATTTTATCCACTTCTCGCATTGTAGTCTATATGGTGTATAGTTGTTATAGAATGATAAATTTAGGAATAATGGCTACTCCTATTTTAAAAATCAAAGACTGTGGAGCCAGAAATGACTGGTTGGTGTGTTTTGAGGAATGTAGGCTAAGTGGTACAAATAAACTACTTGACCATAACTTTTTTTGTGGTGGTTGTTGTTTTTCCCTCTAGCCTCAAAAGCTGTGGATTGCCTCTTGGATTCTAAATGGGCAAAGGCAAAAAAAGGAGAAGAAGCTTTATTTACAACTCGGGAGTCTGTAGTTGATTACTGCAACAGGTTTGGCTTTCTGGTCTCATTCATCAGTTTTAATACTGAGTGCACGTGCCAGTGTCTTATATTACTTAGGAACCGGTTTCACTGCCAAGTCTTTGAAAAAGGGACTTACTGCTTTCCAAAAACACTTGTGTTACGGTGTATATTCCTCCTCCTGGAAAAGCTGTCCTGCAGGCCAGGCTGGTCCTGCAGGCTGCTGCCCCAAGCCACCCCAAATTTGTGACCACCAAGAAAAATCTTTCTTCTGAAGATGTGATTTTGTTGTTATGAGAAGTAGAATTCATGTAAACAATTACCTGAAAGTTTTCTTCTTTCTTTAATATAAAATATATATATACACGCTTGAAAACAACTGTTTCAACAGTTGGCCTGCACATTATTCCGATTAGTAGAAATGCTTTTCTATAGTGAATTTTTCAAATGTAAAAAGCAGTCCAGTATACCAATTGATTTGCAGTAAGAAATGAAAGAACCAAAACAAATTGATGTGACCCTGAGGGCGTTTTTGTGTGTGTGCCCATGGATTTTGTACCCTACTGCTTCCTGTCAGTTTGAAGCGCAGTTTGCTGTAGTCTGTCTGTTCTGAACTGGAATATGATCCTTTCAGGGATGTCGCGCTTTGGTGCCAACTGTAAGGCAACCAGATAGTTCTTCTTATTTCACTTATTTCATTCTGGCTGATTGTTCAAGTCAGCTATAAGCAAACATTTTTTATATATAAAAAATATATACAATATATATAAATGTATATATTACACATATATATTATAAATATATATATATTATACACACAACATACATATATATGTTTGCTTGTAGCTGACATAAATGGTATTGCTTTACCCAGTGTTACTGGGTAATATGGTTGAAACAGGACAATTTCATTCAATCTGCACCTCTGCACAGTTCATTTGTTGTATGTCCATTTTTTAATTTTCCTTTTGCTACAAATACACTGACGTGAGATTTAAAATAAATACTGGATGGAGTTGTATTAATAGAAAAGATAATTAAATGGACCTCATAGTTTCCTAAATTTTATCATTTTTTATATCTATACAAAGATGCTGCCACATAAAGTACAGTTTTTATCCAATTTTGAACAGGTGAACAAGGGAGGAAAGCAAGAGGTGAGACAAAGGCTAATAGATCTAATGTCTTCATTTGAAAATAGAGATGACCTTATGTTATTGACCTTATGACCTTAGAGATGTTATTTTACTAATAATAGTTTCTACTGGTATCTAATAACATAACTGTGTATAAACATCATTATTTCAACACTTAAGTGCATCATTCAACCTTTGTCCTTTTAAGACTCCTGAAAAAACAGTTCTTTCATCGAGCATTAAAAGTGATGAAAATGAAGCCTGATAAGGATACAAAGAAAGAAAAGGAAAAAGGAAAGGCCGAGAGTGGGAAAGAAGAGGAGAAAAAGAGCAAGAGGGAAAGTGGCAAAGATGAAAAAACTAAGAAGGAGAAAGAAAAAGAAAAGAAAAAGGATGGTGAAAAAGAAGAGAGTAAGAAGGTAAATTCAATCTGTAAGAGAAGAAACAAAGCTGTTAGAATAAAGAATTTGGTTACAAATATAAGTAAGATTGCAAAGATTACATGGGCTTCGTGCTTGTAAACAGTTCTGTAGTAGTAGGCGACTTTTGTGTATGCAAGTCTCATTATTAATCTACATAATGTCTGATTTTCCCAAACTTTAATTTACTTTTTTAAAGGGCTGAAACTATTATTACTGCACAAGTTCTTATGTATGTCCTGATATGTTTTATTAGCAAAACCAAATTACTAAATTAATATGAGAAGAATCCACAGGAGAAACACAATGAAGAGATACATTTTTCATTCTCTGTATAGCGATTTGAATCCAGTAAGTTAGTAGTACTCAAGAATTATTCCCATTTTAACACTCTTGAGTAAAATAATGTCCCATTTAGTCAAAGGTATAGTCTGCATGTACAAAGATCTGCATCTCAGGGAAAAAAAAGAGTTACACAGCTAATAAAGGAAATCTTAGCACAACAAGCATTCCTGGCAGTCTAAACGTAGAAGCCGGTGTAATGTCTGGCTCTTGTTTGAAGAGCAAATTTTGAAAGTTGTGAGTTTTGCCAATCTGAAGAGTTATAGAATTACATGTAATGTTAATTTTAAACTAATATCAGTTATTCAACTGCTAATTCAGTGGGTGATATAAGCTAGTGGATAATGACTTGAGCAACGACGTAGGATAAAAATTAGGAAATTGGTTTCAAACAAAGAAATAAGCAAAGAATAAGGAAACAAGAAAGAATAGAGGGAAGTACAAAACCAGAAAGGGATTGAGGAAAGTAGAGGAGAAAAAGGCTGAAAGGGATTCTGAAAAAAATGCCTAAACAGTGCATATGCCACCAAGACACCAAATACCTGTAATGAAAAGTTAGTGATTACAAGTGTTGCGCCCCATCGTACAGAGTTTTTGTTAGTATCAGTGGAGCTTTGCTGTGCATTTGAACCCATGTGTTTGAACCATGAATTTAATACTCTCACTCTATATGATAATCAAAAAGTGAATTTTATATTTCTTCACTATTTTATTTTTCAGATCTCCAATCAGTAATAAATGAGATCAGAAAGAAATAAAGCATTTTTACTTAAGATCACTTTTTTTTTTTTTGTAAGTTTGTAGAAAGTTCTGTCTTGGTGTGTTTGCATACTAGAAATGAGCATCCTTTGACTTATTTCTTTATAATCTGCCTTGGCCCTCAGGATGACACCCCAGGAACACCCAAAAAAAAGGAAACTAAGAGGAAATTTAAACTTGAGCCACATGAAGACCAAGTTTTCTTGGATGGAAATGAGGTGAGAAACATAAATATTTGTAAAGTTAGTGTCAGTATACTGTTGTCAGGTCATAGCTTAAATTACTGGATTTTGCAGACTTTCTTTTTTCCTGTTGAAAGAAAAATGAATGGAAACCTGAGGCTGAATTATCAGATTTGGGGTGTCTGCAAGGACATTAAAGGGAGACGGCTGGATGTAGAACAGTAATATAAGAAATCTAAAAGAAAATCTTATTTCCCAGTAGTTAAAATTTTAGCGGACGTAAGGTGAAATTTTGGTCCTTGTGGTGTAGTTAGGTGCTAAAGTAGTTCCATGCTCATAGGTTTTCAATACTAGACTGGATTAAGCTATGAATAATCTGGGTTATTCATAGGTCTTGCCCTATAATTTACCCTATGCTTGAGAAGTTCCTCAAGCCCCTTCCAACTTGAATTACCCTGTGGTCATAGTCATACTGAAGTATTTCTAAACAAAATTCAAGCCTTTTAGAACATCAAATTCATTCACAACAGCAGAAATCAAAAAGATTTGTCACTCATCCAAAGTGCCTGCCATTGAGAGCCTGAATCTGTGACCTGAGCAGGTAGCTGAGACTTGGGCATTCCGGAATTCTCCTCCCGGCTTTACCACTGAAATAGCGTGTGGTGCTAAATAATCCTCTGTACTTCATTTTTCTGGAAGACACAGAATTGAATTCACTAGTAGTTCATTAACATACTATGTCATATTCTTGCTTGTGAGATTAGGCATAAGTGGGAACTTTTTCACTTCAGCAGAAATATTTGTGTTCCGTGTTTGTGTTGAGTGTCAAGGCATGTCAGTCCCCCTAAATCCTCTTACCCCTTCCATTCTAAAGCTTACGCTGCAGTGAGCTCCAAGTACGCTGCAATTTATGTGGAAAATGCACTTCCTTTATATGTCTTAGTCATTTCTTTTACAATCTGTTTTGTCTCATCTGGTATAAAATCCCATATATCTCTGACCCTCTTTACTGTATTTTACATAGTATAGCCAGAATGGCAGACAGCCTTCAGAATGAAGATGCACTTTTATATTTACTTGACAGTATGGCAAACCAATTCTTTTTCTTAATTTTGTTTACCTTTTTATTAAGGAGCTGACATTTTCAAAGGACTGTGACTCCATGAGCTTTCCTAAGTAGTAGCTAATCTAGAGCCAATCCTTGTATATTTATAGTAAGAGCTATTTTTCTTTCTACTCTGTGCTTGTCAACACTGAATATTACTTACTACCTTATTGCCAGTCACTTGGTCATGCTTTTTAGGTGATTTGGTCATACAGAAGCTCACTGGCATCACAGCCAACTTTTCATACATTGTGAGAAGAGTAAGATATTAAATGCTTCTAATAACAGCACACTGAAAAAATGTATTGCTTCATTATTTAAATGAAGTCCTATAGTCTGCATCAGCTCTTCTGCTATGAAGGTTGCTGCTAGTCAGCTACTACTTTGAATCGTAATTAGTGTTAACATTGAAAAATGGTTTTGTTTAAGAAAAAAAATCCTAACTTTGCTAACTCAGGAAATTCTGCACTTTACCAAGAAACCTGTTCCTATCACTGAACAAGTTCCTAGTTCCGATGGATGCGCAGCTCTTGCCAAAGCGCTCGCTGTTGGGCGTTGCGGCGTTGGGCAGCAGTGTCCCGTGGTGCAGGGGCTGACCTTACATTGATTCAATGCCACCAAGTGAGACCTAACTCGCCAGCCCCAGCTCATTTCAGCTTTGTTCCGAGCCGAGTGTTCCACCATGGTGCTTTGCTCTGTGTGCTTGGCCATGTGCCCCCCCTGCCCCTTCGGGGGATCTCTTCAAAGCTAGAAGCAATTTTTATTTCTACTTCGTGGACCACAAACTTGGTATCACGCTCAACAAAGCTCGAAAACTTGATTCAGTGATAGTTCTATATCTTTCGGTTCTTCATCAGTTTATTATCTGAATGTTTTCTCCAAACATTTACATGACCTGTAGTTCATTCTGGCTAAAACTTCTTTAAGGACATAATTCTTCTAGAAACGCACTCTTCTCCCTTCCACTTTCCTGTCCCCTGCCACCAAATACTGGTTAACCATGTGTGGAAAGCTGGGAGAGACAGCCCTTGGGGACCCCACTTTTCACACATGTAGCCTTTTGTGGATGAATGAATGAAAGATTTTTTTTTTAACGGCTAATTTTGGAAGGGTCAGAGCTGCATGTTTCTTAATCTGAAGGAAATACAAGTGAATGTTCAGGCACGGATCTTCTCTTGAACAGTTGGTTGGACAGCCTGAGAAGCATCTATGAGCAGCAGAAACTGTTCATCTTTAAGAATTAGCAAAACGATTACCCATTTTTTGCCAACCCTCATAAGCAGGAGTTTATGGAAAATTATAGTTCAGTATTAGAGGAAACATAATCAGCATTTATTGCAAATTACCAGAAGGTGAAATGACTTGAGTGCTGCACGAATACGAGCACTGGAGCGCACGAGGGGGTGGATCTTGTAAACCCCAAGCGATGCTTTGCTCGCAGTGGAGGTCTCCTGCCCGACCGCGTGCTGGCCGTGTGGCACGGACACGTCTGGACGTGTCCCACGCCTGCAGCGCCGGCACGGAGGCGCGCGGCCCCGCGGCCCCCCACACTTTGCAGCTGCTGAACTGGCAGAAACATCAGTTCCGAGCGTGAGCTGAGGTCCAGCACTGCCCGGGACGCGCGGCCGAGTGCCCCGCGCTGAGTTGCTGCTGACCAGAGTTGTCCAGACGTGGGGGAGCGTCGCAGTGTGCGTTTGGATGGGAAAATCTCAGGTTCTTTATCAAACAACTTGCTTTGTAAATGTTAACTAGATTATTTCTGTTGTAGGTGTATGTGTGGATCTATGACCCCGTTCACTTTAAAACATTTGCCATGGGACTTGTACTTGGTAAGTAATGAGCGAGCTGTAAGTGTAGGCAGAGCTTCCCAAAGACAGATGTGTCTGTTTGAAAACCTGTCTTTTTCCAGGGCACGTTTTTATTCTTCAATGTTTCAGCATGACTGGTAACAAATCTTGGTCTGCTAATTGGAGGGGGTACACAGGCAAGAAAACTCCCCAGATAATGGCAAGCCTTACCAAATGTCTGAAATTACACAAAGAGGTTGATTGCAGTTGCTTTAAGGGAATAAGTTGCTCAGTCAGCAAAATGGCTACCACCATGAGAAAGATGCTAAAGGAAAATTTTTAAACCATAAATGATACTTTCACAAACTTAGAATTTCTATTTGTGATGACAGGCCCAAACAAATTTATTTTTCTAATCCAAATTATTCTTGATGTTTGCTTGTATCAGTGGGTGAAGAGGACATTGCACTGCTAGTGCAACAGCCCTTAGCTAGACCTTTCACCTTCCCTACATTGAGAAAGCTGTTTTAATAGAGACTCCCTATCAGCCCTGGGGTTCTTATTAATCTCAGACCAATTCTTGTGGCCACCACAAACTCCCCTCAGTTCCTTGTGCCCGGTGTTTCCTGCTGGGCTGTATTTAGGTTGCTCCCTGCTCATTTTTTCTCTCTTCAGAGGCGCTTTACTTGCTTTAGTGACTAGACACAGTGACTCAGACCTCTTGAGTACGGCCCTTGGTGACTGTCTGCCCACTGTGAAAACGGGAGCAGTGGAAGAAAAGGTTTCAGTTAAGGGCTAAGATGCTACCATATAATTGATAGGTATCTTTCTAAGATAATATTGTCAATAGATAGTTTATAGTAAGCGTAAAAGTTTTGTTTTATACACTTACCAGAAAAGGAGGAAAAAAAAAAAACACTACCAGCAAAACATGCTGCTTACACTTTTCTCTTTATTTTCCTTTTTAGTGATTGCTGTTATAGCTGCCACTCTGTTTCCACTCTGGCCAGCAGAAATGCGTGTTGGTGTTTATTACCTCAGTGTAGGTGCAGGCTGTTTTGTAGCCAGTATTCTTCTTCTTGCTGTTGGTAAGTGTCAGTCGTCTTTATTTTATCAGCAAGCAAAGGCTAAAAGGGCAGAAAAATAGACTAACTTTTAAAGTTGTCTGTGAATCTCAGTTCCCTGTGAATATTTTATTACTAACAATAACCAGCCTCGTTACTTTGAGCTGCGCTCATCCATTTCCTTAGTGGCCACGAGATGTCAGACTTGGGCCTTGGAAATATTTACGCTGAAGCCTGTTTCACCTGCGTGTGTTCCCTGGGTAATGAAGATTTACTTACTAGCTCAGTAAATATTGAGTGTGTCTGGCTTCCTTTCGGTATCAGAAATTCCGCTTCTTATAGTAAAAACATCAAGGTAAAGGAGAGCAGACTAAATCAGTGCCATCTTTAAACAGTGCTCAATGAGTACAGGAAGATGTTTGAGAGAGCATGGGGGAAAAGAACGAGCCAAGCTCAGGACAGCCCTTAGTGGCCCCAGGACATTCATATAGCTTCGAAATACATTTGTGGTTTGGGAAATGGCACGTTACTTGGGAATGTTGGCTTATGAACCCTCGTAGGCAGATTGTGAGCTTTAAAGGAAAGGAAAGCTCATTCCTTCGGGTGTATGATGGCTCTTTACAGGAGGCCTGCATTTTGTCGGCCTCCTCTCTTTCCAGGCAGAATTAAGTGTAACGGACTAGAAACAGTATTTTCACCAATCACTAACCCATGCAAAACAAAAACTGGGGGAGAGGGGAACACTGGAAGCGGCTTCTGCAGTGAGAACAGTGTTGCTGAGATTTTAAAGCTGCCCTTGGTTTATATTCATTTAGCAGAGGAATTAAGAACTAAATCATAGGTAAATATGTGGCTAATTGAGGGTGGGCGCAGAGGGAGATATCAAGAACAAACAATTGCAAAATGCTGGTGTAGAAAGAAACTTCTCGAGATCGCTACTATTTCTGGCAATAGCGGATGTTTCGACATCAAAAATATCTGAATATTGTGAATGTTTATACTAAAAACAATTTCCTTTTTGTTTTGTTTTATATAGCCCGCTGCATTCTTTTCCTTATTATTTGGCTGATCACTGGAGGAAGGCATCACTTCTGGTTCTTGCCAAATCTGACAGCAGATGTGGGATTCATTGACTCCTTCAGGCCCCTGTACACACATGAATACAAAGGACCAAAAGCAGACTTAAAGAAAGAGGAAAAATCAGAATCCAAAAAGCAGCCAAAATACGACAGTGAAGAGAAATCAGACAGTGAGAAGAAGGAGGAGGAAGATGGAAAAACAGAAGCAACAAGGAACTCGGGAACAGAAGGCTCAGGAGGAGAGCGACATTCAGACACAGACAGTGACAGGCGTGAAGATGACAGGTCCCAGCACAGTAGTGGAAATGGAAACGACTTTGAAATGATCACAAAAGAGGAACTTGAGCAGCAAACAGATGAAGAAGATTGTGAAGAGGAAGAGGAGGAAGATGCTGAAAGTAGGCCTTCACATGAAAAATCATAACTCACTGTGGTTTTGGGACTAAGTATGTGCAAATGGTTGGATTTTCTTTGTTGGCTGATCACCAAAACATAGACCGTACAGTAGCATCTTTGTTTGCTGAAATATACATGTTACCAAACAGTTTTATATCTAGTTCCTTCAATTTTTTAACCATTAACTTGATTACTTGGTACTATGTTAATCATTAATATACATTTACAGAAGTTTTATCAATCTGACAAGTTTTCTATTGATTGATAGATTGCCCAGATTGTCCTCAAACACACTGAAAACATAGTTTTCTGGTACTTGCATAACGGTTCAATTAGTTTAGCTTCGCAAAATTGCTTTTGTGAAACAGGTAAAAATTGAATGACCAAATTTCAGATTATTCCTAGTTATATTCATTTGATAGCTAGTTAGGTAAAGTACTACTTAGCCCACAGCTTTCTTGATACTTTTCTTGACTTTTGAAAAAATTGTCAAAACTTTCCTAAGAAAACTAATTTTAGCAGAAGTATTTTGCTGAAAATATAAAAGCTGGTAGTGCTGAATTTGGCTGCAGTATTCTCTGTTTCTCCAAATCGTGTGCCAGCAACTTAGGAAATCCAAACTGTTTTTGTACATCTGGTTCAGAGAAAGATGTCATCTCCAGCAGGTAAAGGATACAGCATGGTTTGGAAATTACAGCTGTCTTCTTTCTCCTGCTCCATCATAATACAAAAAAAAAATGTATTCTGTACATAATTTACAAATAAAGCAAACCATTTACTTTAACTGCTACTTTATTATTTAGAAATTTGATCCAGCAATCAGTTTGTATAATTAAAAGCCATTTTGTGGTGTATCTATCAGAGAAATGCAAGTCAAGAGGACCTCACAGAATATTTGTGTATGATTGGTAGCTGTTTCCACAAGAGCTTTAGTTTTGTGCCAACATTCCATGTATTTGAGTATGAGTAAATTGATCCTTATTAAATGAAAGCAAACATCATAGCTGTATGTATGCCTTAATGTTAAAGCTTTCTATATTCTGGAACTGGAATACTTTGAAAAGGCAGGAGAATATTCATCTGTTCAGAAATATAAGTAACATAAAGCTAATATGGAAAGTGTCCATTAATAACTTGTTTATAAACATCTTGAAGTAGTTTTTGTAGCTTCTATTTATGCATCCCTTGTTTGCTGGATGGTTGGAGGATGCATCATGTTTTGGCCAGCTAAGCATTTACAAGTTGAGACCTGGCATCATTCCTGTAGAGCACTTAAACAGTAACTGTAGATTTGACTGTTTCCTGAACCTGGTCAGAGAAAATAAGGGTAAGACTGCATTTTTAATAACTGACTTATGCATCTTTTTTCTTTCCTGAATTACTTCTTACATTCTATAACATCACTAGCATTTTGGATAAGGTTATTAATTTTCCAGTTGCGAATAGGGCTCATTGTAATGGTGCATTGATAAACAATTCACAGGTATGGTTGAATTTGCTTATTAAGTCTCCAAAATCCTTACTACATAAGGAAGAAGATGATAAAATGAATCACTTTTCCATTGGTATAGCAAAAAAATCAAGCCATTATCTAAATAGCTGAAATTCTGGACTCTGATAGTTATTTGAATTACTGATAACATACAAGAGTCCTGATACTGCCACTCAGAACCTTATTTATCCATCACATAAAAACATTCTTTTCAGTCACTTAGGCAGCTCTTTTAATACAGTCTTAACACTTTGTTCATACAGAAGCTTGTTTTTTCTGTGCTTGTATTTCACGTCTTACTTCTAGTGCTGGGAACAGAACTGTGGGAGTGCTCAGCTGTCTGGCTTTGTAATTCTTGTACCTTTTGCTGAAGAGCTCGTACTACAGCTTCCTGGGTAGTTCTTGCTTTTCACCATGCGAGTGCAGAGTTAGAACCTCTTTTCCGTGCTGAGGATGTCCCTGCAGTTTATTAGGGTAGGCTCCCTGATCCCAGTGCGGCCGACCCTTCGCGTAGCGGTCTACTTACAAAAGCTGTTTTCAAATCAGCGCTTACGAGAGGGCTCTTTTACATGCATTGGTGGGTGGCAGCAGCAGCAGAACAGTTGTACTGCTGCCGTTTCTGGAAGAAATTTATGCAGTTGATTTCAAGTCTGAGCCACCCCTCTACAAGTGAAGTAACATCATAAAGCCTTGCTGAGAAAATAAAGTTGAAATGGTCAAATAATAAATAATAAATAGTCCTGTTAGCAATGTTGCTGTCTGCTTAAGTGACCTATATCCTAGGGATAAAGGTCTAGATCTCAAAATTAATAATAAAAAATTTGCACTGTAAAGAGTCCCAAGGTTAGATATGTGTTGAAACTAAACTAGTCTTAAACTCTTTTACCTGATCTGCAATGAAGAACTCTGAATCATCTGGAAAAGGAGATCTTGCCAGAACTGTTCTGTAGTTAAGTAAAAAAGGACTTTGCTACTCGTTACTATAATCTAGCATTTTTCACAAACAATTCAAAATTATTTTAGGATTAGAGAATGAGAGAAGTGATTACACTATGCCAGCAATAAAAAAAAAAATCCGAGTGTATTTAGGATATTCTGACAGATACTTCCAACCCAAAAAGACAGAATACGAAAGGAGAGGAAAGACACAAAGGTACTAACAGTTACTGTATTTCATCAGCCTACTTCTACATCAGGTATTTCAAAGTTTTTTCTTACTCATTTTGATGCTAACTTCCATAGTGTAGGATGATCTTAATGGGAACAAGTATATTTATATTTAGTAAGCAATTACATTATTAAAATGTCCTTATTACAATAAAATTTTATAGTGGTCTTACTGACTTTTCTCCCAGTATTTTATATACCATGCATCATTTTCTGATTATTTTTCTTCACAAGATAACATGATTAGCCCTAACTTCTTTCAGAATGAAATAATTAACTCAAAAGCAGTTTCCTAATAGTAAAGTACCTTTGTAGCAGCTGATCAGAAGAATTTTCATATCCTGTGATTACACAGGTGATTTTGCTATGCTAGTATTGATGTGTTTATATGGGTATAGATTTTACTCATCCTGACCTGTTTAAAATCATATTGGATTAAGTTCATACATCATCAAACAGGAAAATGAAGGACAGATAAAGAAAAATTGAGAATGTCTCAATTCCTTGACCAACTCTTAATTTACATTTTAACCAAGATTTGCCTGCCTTTTAGTAGACAGATCAGGAGAAAGGATGATAGAAGCATCTGCCTTAAGCAAACATTAAGTGTAAAATACATAAACATTGAATGTAAAAATGGCAAAAATAGAGCTGTCCTGCTAAGCCCCTTATTTACCTTTCTGCTAACACCTGCGGGTCTCTCAGCACGCAATGTACAGTGGCACTAAGCAAAACAAGCCCTGTGATCCTTGCACATGTGCTTTCTATCTGCTCTGCAGATGTGCTTGCTTTCTAATACGGTCACAATGAACATGACAAAGCAGTCAAACCTCACAGCTGTCACTGAAAGCACAGGGAACCAGAGAAACAACCTCTTCCAGGTGCATTTGTTCCACAGGCAGGGCCCCTCCTGGCTTTGCTGGCAGACAGTGCAAAGGAGCCCTACCAGCTTGCTGAGGAGGAGGAAAGGAGCCATCACCCTCCATTCAGTTTTGCCCCGCTCTTCTCCCTCATCTAGTTGCTGAGCTGCTCCCCCCTTGCTATGACCACACCACAATTTAGTTAGCTCAGCCACAACCCACGCAATTTAGGAAACAAACCTAAATGCTGCACGGAAAATAAAATAGCACAGTTGAAAAGTCCCCCAACCCCAGCCAGCCTAACTGTCCAAGACATGGGCCAGCTGTTAGCACTGGGCATGCCCTTCCCTTGTCCCCCATGTCTACTGCCATCATTCTCTGCCTATGCAAAATCAGACTTTGACCTAGGTCCCTATGTTGCTGTGCGTTACCTCAGCTTAGTGTAAAATACAGGATTTTTAAATAACTTTTCTTCGGTCTGAGGCCTTCCTTCCCTTGAGCAGACACCCCTGGCATGTGCCCTTTCCTGACCAGCCTTGTGAAGGTGCTCATGGTTTCAGCTAGGAGTAAAGGGAAGTTTTTGTTCCTGGGACCCAGGAAGTCTATAAGCCAGAAAGACACAGAATCCTGGGACACAGATGGGATGGCCACAGCTGATGGCTTGAAACCGTCCCTGCCCCTAAGCACCCCGTGAAAGACAGTCTGGCCTTAACCTTCTTATTGAGGCAGCTGGGTCATTCTAATATCCCAATTTACTCCCATTTCTCCTCCTGGTGTTAGTGACTGAAGAGAGGGAGGGAAGGGTCATCTCCAGCTTGCTGAAAACACCACTAGGATGGGCTCAGAGGAGCTCTGTTTCACAACAGACTGGTTGTGAAACAGAGAGAAGTGGATCTTTGACATCACAAAAACAGAGAAGGAGACAGACTGGTGATATTTCATCTGCCTCTACTTGAAGGGAAGGAAACGCAGTGGTCAGAAAGCATTGCTCCAGCAAATGAGACACGTAAAAACCACATGTTCTGTTCATGGGCTTAACTATTCATTTTTTAATTGTGGGGAGGCAGGGTTTTATCAGCTGCTGCTTGGATGACATTTTACCTAAGCACTTCAGATTCTACAGGTTTCAGGTTTTGTTCAGGTTTGAACAAAACTCCCTATTACACTATTTTTATCAGAACATTTTTATCAACCATTCTCCCACATACTAAGCAGCTATGGTTATGACAAAACTTAATAGTAGATCTTATGCTAAAATTGCTAATAAGCATCATGAATTACTAACATCATGAATTGTTGTTAGGTTTACCTTTTCTTTTAACTGAGGCATTCCATCACTATCAGCTGCAGTTGATTCTGTGTAAGCCTGCTCACCTACCTGCCAGCATGGCTATTTGATGGACAGCTTGCAAACATAGACGAGAGAGGTACCAGGTCTGTTACAAACATTTAGAGCAGGCGGTCATAGCCTGCTATGCCAAAAAAGAATGATTCCTACCTCACTCCAGAGAATTTCTCAAGCAACCTAGACAATTCTCTAATAAGAAGGGTTGGCTGATTTGATTCTTAAATTCTGTTACAATCCCTCTCTCCAAAATCTGAATAATATTGTAGAACTTTACCTGCTATGCCTGTTCTGTAAGGGTATGAGTTGGTGCTAACAAACAACTTCACTACAAGACCTAGCATACTGACTTCTAACAAACATTTAGGAGTTATATGTGAGTAACTATCTTGACTTATTACCTATTCTGATCAAGTAATTCAAACGAAGGAGCGGTATGAAATGGTCCAAGGCTCTGTTGTAAGCTGCACTGTAGCTTGCTCATTTAGAGCAAAAGGAGAAGGACAAAACAGCCCTAGCAGTGTAAACGAACTCAAATAGAGCAGCTGCTGAATGTTTTCAATAGACTTCCTGGTAATGGCTGGTACAATTTCATTAGAGCTTCTTATTTTATTTAATAAAACATTGGATGATTTTATTTGTAATACAGCAACAGGTGCAGGAAAACAAAAGGCACATTTCCTGATTGTGTCCACAAAGAGGCCATTAAGTTGCTGGCTTACACAGTGGGCATTCGTGTTGCCCGAGCATGTGTGTGTGTGTGTGTGTGTGTGTGTGTGTCTGCAATATAATGACCACTCGGGAAAAATAACTGTTTTATCAAAAAAAAAAAAAAAAAGACTTTTGAGAAAGGACTTTAGTGTTAGAATTAGCACTTGCACTCCATGTTGGCTTCAGTTTTAACATTTTTAGTTTCTCATGTCTGTAAGCAAAATGACCCACAAACCATGAATTGGGCTTTATAAGTTACTGGTTTAAGTAACAGTCACCAGAGCCTTGTACTTCATATCTTCCCTCTAAGCCCCTGAAAAATTCTTTGGGCCAAAGGCAAGCAGAAGTTGTCTGCAGTGTCCTCAAACACTGGGAAAGGCCACAACAACATCCTGTATTGTAAAAACATGTTGCAATTACACAATCAAGGAAATGTTACTTCTGAAAAATGCATTAAGGCTGGTAGGAACAATGTAAAAATTACTACGGAAATGTTTGAGGTTTCTTCACAAGAAAAACTTTGCAAGAACAAAGCTGTTGCTTTTAAAACAAGCACCTCAAATGGCTCAAACAAAGATCCAAATGCTGCTACAATTGATTCTCTGTAGAAACTAGATTCACATCTATATTTCGACACAGTTCAGTTACAGCCCATGAATTTAATCTTCAGTAAGATCTGTTACAGCCCAAATCACAACAATGTTATTTGTAGCTAAATTAAAAGCAAAAAAAAAAAAAAAAAAATCAAACAACCTTTCAACCGTACCAGGTACCAGGGAGCCTATGTGGGACAAGATGTTATCTGGCTGAGATGCGAAAGCATCTCACTTTTAAATGCAAGTTTCTCGCTAGAACCTTCTTTGTTCAGCCAACAAATGTGAGGAAGGGAAAGTACAAAGTGGAACATTAACCGTTTCATGTGAAAGAGGAAGAAAAGTCAGGTTTGTAAACCTACCTCTAATTTGTTTGGCCCAATGGTTCATTTTCTTTATTTACCTTTCTTTTTTTTTTTTTTTTTTTTTTTTAATTTCTCCAAACACATAGTAAGACAGGAATATTTTGATTTGTTCACATCAGAAGAAATCTGACTAGAGGCAACCTCTGAGTAACAGTAATGATACAGAAAGTATTGTGCATAGTGACAAAAATCAAGCAAGAAAATTCCATCTCTTTACTTAGAATAGTGAAGCAATTTGTCACTTTAAATCTGCCTTCCACACTGAGTTCTGAGGTACAAAGTTAATAGTGAGACAAGAGGAATATATTCTCTGTGCTTTGACAAGACTCCTGAAGAGTAACAGGTGGCATCACGCAAATGGACAATAGTCCATTTAGTCCAGAAATAGTCAACATTTTCTTCTTAAAAAAAAAAAAAAAAAAACCCTTGACATATATTCCTGCAATATTATATTATAAGTTTCACAAAAACAATACTGGCTTTCTGAAATAGCCTTTCAGGAAGAGAAACTACACAACTGCTGGCTCATCAACTCACTGCAGAATTCAAATTGCTAATCCTGCGCTGACAAGGCATAAAGTCTAATACAGCATTAAGTATTTTCTGCTAGGCAACACCCAGCCCAAGGCATGACCAGGAAAAGAATACAAGAAATACAATGCTTCAAACAGACAGGAGAAGTGAAGATTCAGAGCTAAAGAGTAGAAATCCTACCTCACACCTCTTCATGGTATGAAGTTGTGCTCATCACCATCACCTGCTCCAGGGCAGGAAGGAACCTCCCAGCTCCAAATCAGGCAGTGTTGAGGATGAAATAGAAGGAACATGCAGAGATCTAACTATTCTCCACCAGTTTTTCTAAGTGATTTCAGAAGTTTCAGTGAAGTTGGTAGCTGCACTAGCATATATACCATGTATGGATATTTCTTGCAACTAGCTAAGTAATCAAGAACAACAGGATTTCGTTTGAAAAACACACAGTTTTTGCAAGAAGTTTGCTGTAACATTCTAAGTACCCCTCCTCCTGGCAGAGACAGCTTTACTTGTTTGCACACACAAACACACTTTGCTGCCTATATACATTTCTTCTTTCCAGCTGCACAAAAACATAAGTGCAGGCTCCTTAACCCAGGATAGACTCATTTAGTTGTTCACAGTGAATACTGCATGTGCTAAGTACCTACAAGTTTTGCTGTGAAGTTGCAAACTGAACGGAGGCTAAGGAAGAACATGGTCATATGCAATAGTAAGTGTAATCGGCTACTAAAATCATAGAAGTTGCCAGTACAAAGCAATACACTTGATTTGGAGGGTATCTCACCTTACATTACCCTTTGAAAAAAAAACAGGGAGATGAAATGTTGTATTCAGGAAAAGAATGATCAATTTAGAGTAAGCGTGATGCTATAAGCAAGCTCTCAAAGAAACAACCCAGAGGGCCCTGGGAGAAAGCACAGGAAGCAAAGGAGTAGTCCCAACATTACCTCAAGGATTTGGGCCTTTTGGGCCTCTGTGATAAAAGCTGGTCCCAGAGCGCAGAGAGTGTTTTCCATCTCTTCTTTCTCTGTTCAAAATGATACGAGAGAATCTGAGTGCAAGAGTCTACGTAACCTGGGCAGCCTTGTGCTCCTGCAGGCCACGCGGAGGAGGTTTCTGCAGCAAGTCCTAGTCAGAAACACACAAAATATCAAAAAAACATCATCCAGAACTTTCAGGAGCTAACACCAGGAAAACTAATATGCCTAATATATGCTGGATTACAACTAAAAAGGAGAAAACCAACTACCGGTAAGAGCAGTATCCTTCAGATAACTGCAAATGGGACCACAACGGTGACTGGGTGCTCCAAATGGAAAACACTCAACCTGAGTGTAAACATTTGCTTATTATTTTGCAGTTACTGGAAGTGCCCAATTAAGTCCTATTTAGAGAGCAAATTTTGCCAATGAGTATGCTGCTTGAGAACACTTCAATCTGACCATTTTTTGGGAGAGGTTGTAACATTGATCTTGTTTGACCACAAAGAAATTTCAGATGACCTTTTTCTGAAGACACGTTTCATTCTGAGATAAAAAAAAAAAAAAGAAAGAAAAAAAAAGAGGAAGCTCTAGCTACACCTGAATTTACCTCAAAAGCACTAGCAAGCTGATTTCAGAAAAAAATACTTTTCTACACACAGGTCAAACACCGATTTTCCAGTTACCATGGACAAAAGAGCAAAAAAAAAATTCCTTCCCAAGGGGCACAACACATAATAACAATATGTCTGCCACTTAGATCCACTAAAAGGTTGTGTTAAATTGAGTAATGTACATCAAATGGCTCAGTTTCAGAAATTAAATTTTCTTCTGCCTGAATTTCCCAAGGGGCCCAATCTGCACAAAGCATCTAAGAGATAGCCTTTATTCTTGCCCAGTACCTAAGTTTTGAGAAAGACACGATGCTAGACACAATATTTTCCCAAATCATATCCTGACTTAATCTAGCAACTCCTGCTTATTAAAATAGTTTATCTGTGGCAGCAGAGCAGTGGCAACACCAGCCCCTACAACCCGTCCTGTGGGAAAGGCATGTTCTGCAACAGCTTTCACATACATTTCCAAGCTGCTCATTATATTTTGCCATGAATTCCCCAAAACATAAAGGAAAAAATAAGATACAGCTGTATTACATACGTGTAATGAACAGGAAACCACAGTCAACAGGAAACCACAGGCTATTGACCGGGAACCACAGGCCAGGCCGCTCATCGAGGTGCCCCAGAAGAAGGGCTTATTCCACACATGCTGCTAAAGGCAATTAAAACAACAAGAGGAAAAAAAATGTTAGTGGTTTTATCTAGAAAAGGAGACAAACTCTGCTGTTATTGTGCTTTTCTTTTTAAAATTCTATTAAGCAGATTGATACAGGATGCCCAAGCTAAAAAGCCAAAACATTTAAAAGGCTTCAAATTATACTTGCAGGAATATCTACTTTTAATGTGTTATTTTAAAATGAGTTACATATATTTCCTAAACATTCTCCTACATTCTTCCTAAACATTTTTAAACTGTTAAGGACCCCAAAGGAAGAGAGATCTGATAGCAAGCTTTATTCATATAAAATAAACAAAAAAAAAATGTTATGCCAAGATGTTCACCACAAAACCTTCTCTAGCGTTTACAGTCCAACCCTTTAACTCTGTCATTACCTGCACAGAGTTGCAGGTTAAGTACGAAGCTCCCTTTGGAAGAAAATAAAAGCACAGTATTGCAGGGAGGAGGGAGGCAGGTACGTTGGGTTTTTAAACCAAAGCACCTCATGGTGCAGAAGGTCTCCGAGGGGACAGGTGAGCGGGCGCCTCTCGGTGCACACAGGCTTCCCCTGTGAGGGATTTGGGAGTCGCTTCCACCCGCACGACGCCGGATTTAGGCGGCAACCCCGGTGGGGCTGCGCGGCGCCATGGCCGCGTCACGGAGCGCCCGCCGCCCTCACCTCAGGGCGAGGCCGCTGCGCGCGGCCGTTTAACCGCCGCCGCGCGGCCGTTGCCAGCGTCTCCATTGGAAGCCCCGCTCGGGGGGAGGGGTGCCCGTTAGCCCTAACGCGCGGCAGAGAGGCCGGACCGGTTCCGCGCTGAGGCGAAAGGCGCCGCGCGGCTCGGCTCGACCCGGCTCGGCTCGGCGTCTCACCCGTGCCATGGGGAAGGGAGGAGGTGGCGGGCGGCTGAGGTGGCCGCGCGGGGGACCCGCCGCGCCCTCCCCGCCCCGCGCTCCGCCGCCGGCCGCAGCAGGTGGGCGCGAGCGCGTGCGGGGAGCCGGGGCGCGCAGCGGCGGGGCCGCCCGGGCAGCTCTGAGGGACGCGGAGCCCTTTTGTGCGGAGCCACCGCGCCCGCAGACCGTGCTTGCCGACGGGCTCCCTCTGGCTCTGCTTTTCTTTCCCCACCTTTTTTTTTTTGTTATTTTTTTAACCAGTGGTGCTGAGTACGAGGAGTTTTCTTTAGGAAAAAAAAAAAAGTAGGAAAGCAACGTGTTTTTTTTTTTTTCTTGCTATATGGCCTTCTAAGCTGTGTTTCACTCTGCAGTGAGCTCCTTGGAGACTTGTTGCTGCCTATTTGCCAGCACCATGGCTTGAAAGGAGGGGAACGTGCCCGCGGGTGGAGAAAGCACAGGTAAGAGCGCGTATGGAGCACAAGGAGCGAGCAACGTCCCGCGCCGCTGTCACTAACGCCGCTGCTTTAGCTCAGGCCTCTCCCCAGCACGTGGGAGATCGTACAGGTTGTTCTGCTTTACAGTCATACAAATGGGTTAAAACCGTCGCTGATGCTGTTTTGGCTGCAGGGTTTCTCCGATCTGAAACATGCAAATGCAGCATCCAATGTAGGAAAACTGGGTGCACATGGAAGGCAAAAGATGGCTATTCTAAGTTGTACTGTAAAGCATATTCAGAGCTTTTTGAGGATGAAATGCACACGTCAGGTGACGAGTGAAATTGCAAGGCTCCTAGGGCTTGTTACACTGCGCAGTGGTACCTCATGGGCACATACAAAGTTACAGGAGATTCTGCAAAGTATTCTTGACTGCTCTTTTTATTTCCACTATTCAAAAAATACCTCAAAAACATTTAACAGACAAGCTACTATTAAAATGTTGATGTAAATACAAAGGAGCCATACTTTAATGCTTAACACTAATCCATACCTCTATTTAGAGGCACTACAATATATACTATATAGGCACAATAATGCCATTCCTGTTTCTTTGGGAAAGGGCATGGATATTTTTTTTCTAGCGCATCCTGCTATCATACCTGAAGCTATCCTATCACTTCACTTAGGAGTTAACACATGGAAAAGAGTCCAAAGGGAAGAATAGCTCTTCTAAGCAGTTGTCTTTTGTAATGTTTAAATTACTAAAAAGAGAACAAAAAACTTTCTCAGCTAATGAGGCTTGTTTACTTTGGACCCTGAGTTGCAAGATTTTTAGCAACCAAAAGGGTTGCTTTTCCCAGCCAAGACTATTGCTAGGTAGGACGGCTTCACAAGAAACTTTCATCCGAGTTCCGTGTTGTTATTTACGAAGCCAGATCCTCATCATGTTTAGAAATGAAACATCAGCCTAAAGCTAATGCAGATCCTGGCCCATGCTCTGTCCATCTGCTGCGGTTATTTAATTTACAAACACATGCAATACTTCTACTCCAGTGCTGTATTCACAGTTTTGATATCCTGAAAAGAAGACTCGTGGCATGGTAAATGAGGCAGCTTTTTGCTTTTTCTGCTTTTGGAGTACTTCTAAAATCCCAATTCCATATACATTCTATGACCATAGTAAATTATGAGGCATACATGAACTGCCCTCCATCTTATACAGTTTCTGTCTGCTAGGTAGTTACCCATTTCTTCAAAATACATAGAAACTTCTTTGAAATGCCCAATTCTCTGTCCAACTTGACTGAAAAAATCCCATGCTTTCTAAAAGAAAGGGACACAGCATTTCTTAAACCTTGTTTCCTTAGGAAAGCAGGTAGAATTATTTAAGCATGTGTTGACTTTTATTTTATTTTTAGGAAGTTCTTGTCAACATAGCGGTGTTTTAGTACAGCTTTTCACAGTTAAATGAGGAGCCTGGAAAATCTGGATGTAAAGGTGGTTACTGTGATGGAGAAAAACTTCTTGATAGGAGTTACCCCTGGGATAAATCTCTTAAACTTTCTTTTTCAGAGATGAAGCACCGTGCCCTGTAATATTTATTTTGCTGTTTCTCACCACTGGAGGATGGCTGCCATACTCTGTGAAAATTGTTCTGGTTGGTACCACTATACACAAGTCAACCAACCTGTTGATATCAGCTGCATGTTGTTCCTTATTATGCTCGGAAAAGTGTCCCTCAATCTCTTTATATTGCGAGTTAAACAGAAAAATGTGAAAATTAGTTTTATGGGATACTTCTGTGTTTCACTAGCACTTCTGGATTTTGCACTGCTGATGAATATAGCTTTCATTTTCTATTTTGAGGACTTTGCACTTTGGGGTGTAAGATTTACCAAATACCACATCTGCCTGTTCACGCAGATAATCTCTCTTACCTATGGAATTTTACATTACCCAGTGTATCTTGTGGCTGTTCTGGATTATTACATGTCTATAGCACAAACATCTCAACCTCCTAAAAGAGGTCAAAGGTTATTTTATATAGTTGTTGTGGTTTTTCTGTGGATTTTAGGGTTTTCTTGTATTCTGAAAGTCCCTGCTATTTCTGAAGAACTAGAAATTCAGAAACATTTTTCACTTTATCAGTGTCCTTCCTATGCTAGCATGCAGAGCTACTCTGTGTCATTTGCCATGCTGCTTCTCATGGGCATGGCTCTTCTGGCTTGCTGGAAGGACGTTGTCATGATGCTACTGTCCGTCAGGGTAATTTCCTTTGCCGGCCAGCCTGTTCTGATGTTCCTGTATTCATCTGATGACAACACTTGCTGTAGGCGGCAGCTTCTCCCCAGGCTTCTCATCTGTTTTCTTGGCACGTGGGCACCTTTTGTTCTTCTTCAAATTATCGTTTTGTCTCTTGGTGCTCAGATTCCAGCCTACATGGAGATGAACGTCCCCTGGCTATACTTCATCAACAGCTTTCTTATTGCAGTAGTGTACTGGTGTCGATGTCATGATGTTGAACTGACAGAGGAAACGTGGTCAACAGATCCGTTTGTCAGCTGGAAATTCTGCTTTACACCATTTAACAATGAAAATACAGAGCCAGCTGAAAAGCCAGGCACAGTAATTGTAATCTGTTAATGAGCTGCTGACTGAAAAGACTGCAAATAAGTGCTGTACAACAGAGGTGTTTAGTGCTCTGACATTCCACATCCTTCTGGACAATACAAAGAAACACTCTAGAGCTACAGTCTCTAGCAAGTCTAACACCACTAGCGCAATGAGTATCACACCATAATGCAAGATACTGCACCCTTCCTTGTTAGTTATCAGACTGGCATATGCTTGCTACATGATAAAGAGCCTGGATTTAAGAGAAGACTACTCCAGATTTTCAGTTGAACTTTTCTTACTGAACTCTGTCCGTTTTAAAGAATCTCAGGTTTTATAGTATAAAATGCAATAAAGTTTTGTAAGCTGGAGACCTTACCAGTTATGTTTAAGTGTTACCTACTGTCAAAGCCCCAGACAAGTTCTGTGTCCTTACTTGTTAAAGTGCGACTTTCCTTGGATGTTTTAACGGGGGATGGAGGAGACGTGTTTTAGTTATAGACCTACAACTCCTACAAAAATGCCAGCTTTGTTTACATATTACCAAAAATATTTTAAGATGCATTGGTGTTGCAGCTGAAGAGGGTAATAGGCCTTTGCTACTGCTATTCTATATAATGTATACATGTGTATTAAAGATTAAATACATTACTGTCTGAGAACAGTAAGTTTCAGTTTGGCAGCAGTCAGGCTAACACTAAAGAAAATACAGATGTGCTTTTAATACATGAACAGTTCAAGTGAATTCCCTGTCATAAGCAGATGTGCACTTAGAAAGCTAATGCCAAAGACTAATGAAGGGGTTAAACTTGAATAAAATTTATTTTGGGACCAAATTGAAAAAAATATATTTGTTAGTTTTAATGTTCCTATAGTTTTAATTGTTGTTTTAATTGTTGGAAGACAAACAAATGATACACCACCAAACTAGACAAATGGAAGTTGCATTTATTTCTGAAGCACTGAACTCACAATACTATGTTGTATTGAAATATAAACTATAAGTAAATGATGCTGTAGGTTGGTTAATCATTCACTCAGACCCACAGGAAACAATGGTATCACACAAGAGTACTCCTTAAGAAAAATATGCAGATAACAAAAGGTGCAATTACAAGCAAGTTTAAGCAGCATAATATAAGGTGCATGTTTCAGCATTTGTATAATCAGTTTATCCATTAACAGACAGAGTAAAGAAATCTCACTTCTACAGATCATAACAACTGAGAATCTAAAATTCATTCACATGCTAGTTGGCAATAGGAAAGTGCTTTTTTTAAAAAAAATGATTCACAAAGTGAAGATATTTTATATAGTTCACTATGTGCTCTCTTCAACTGTAAAATTTACATTATTTTGGATTGCCATTTACATTATATATCAATTATAGACAGGCCTCATTGCAGAACTTAATGCTAAGTATGCTAAAATTTCTTATAAAATATTCCAGCATAGCACTTCATGATAAGAATACACAATTACATCTCATATATTAATTCTACATTTCTGCAAAATATCAAATTCCAATTATCACTCTTGATTTATTACTTCACATAGTGCTTCTGTCATCCACAGTGTGTCATAAATTTCTTTGAGGTTTCAGTAACAGTATTTAGGGATGTAACCAAAAGGAGATGAGCATTTTCAAAACAGTAGAAAATGGCTTGGGGAAAACCTACTAAAAAGGCAATCAAAATGTCAGTAAGTTATCAATAACTGATTTTTAAAACTAGTGCAATAAGAGGAGGCAGTATTTAACAACATAATCTGAAATGTTTGGCACCACAAATTTCATCCCTTATGCTGAATAAAGTATTTTGAGAAACAATACTACATCCATGTAAAAAGTAGGAAAGCATGTACAATGTTAACCTTGAAAAACAACCTTAAGCTATCAACTCCTGCTCTCAGTTTCTAACTGCTGCTGTTTAGTGCTTGAGATACTGTAGAATAAACCAAGTCTAACACACTTTTGGGTAGAGCATTTGTTCATGCTTTCTATAAATTGGATACCCACTGAAATTGGGTTGACAAAATATTTACAAAACCTAATTCAATTTAAATACCAGCACATATCTCCAATATATTAATCCACTAGGCATTGGAGAAGATCCTGAATTAAGCCTTAAAGAGACAGAAGAAAGTACCTAATTTCAAATTTAACAGATGAAGGGGTTACAGATGAAATTATTCTCAAAGACATGGATTTCAGATGTTTGTTGCATGTGGTAAGTCTTATCTTTCAGATTCACTAATGCATATGGAATTGTAAGAAGTTGTGTCAGACTGCTGATATATTTACCAATATTCAGATTCTCAAATATAATTAATTTTACACATTCCCATTTTTCCTGAGGTGGCCAAGTTCCTCTAGTTGCTGCAGTCCTTCTAAAGCCATTTTAAATTTTGAGATCGTATTCTTATATGAAACCTACACCATGAAACAAAACAAGTATCAAAATACTTGGTCATGTTACATCACATTCTCCCATACTCTTTGGGAAAAGGTGTCAAAAATACCAGTTCTTCATCTGCCATTACACCCAGCAAGCAGATAATCATGGCACTGCAGGTTTTCATTTAGCATCCAACCCTGGATTCTTAGTCTGGTAGCTATTTTAAAATATATAAATACTAGCTGCCTTTTTAAGACCATTTTTATGCTTGACCTTTTATCTAAGGTACCAGATCCAGTTGTGAAGTCATCTGTATCCTGTTATCCTCCTAGTGGACAAAGTTTTTTGCTCTTTTTGTACTTTATTTTAATCTGGTAATTCTGAGAAGTTGTAACACTGACATCAAATAATATGAGAATTAAAGTATCAGCCCTTAATGATAAACTTCTGTACTCTTCTTATACCATAACACCCTAAAAGGGGGAAAAAGATCAAAATAATTTTTATGAGCTATTCTGTACACATTTAACCCTAAATGAAAATATTTGGCACTCATTAATAAAACTCTTCATTCTCCTCATACCACCCTTCATCTTTCCTGATATGTATCAGTTCACTGAGTCTGTATCACAAAACACACAAAAGGGAAACTGCCTCTATAAATCTTTCCTTATTCCGGCAAAGAACATCAATATCCTTGCTCCTAACGCACCTACCAGGCAGCAGAAATCAACACAAATCTTCTCATGGATTGACCTGATTTCATCCACAAAACAGATACGCCTCACGTGTCAGCTATATTTGTGCTTCTAGCCTAGTTCCATCATCAATAAAGATACCCTGATGTAGTTAGTACCTATTAGGAAGCTATAATCCTTTCAACAACCCTATGTAACAATACCGTGCTTTTTTTTTTCTGCACAGTTGAAACACTCCTTAAACATTATCCATTGCATTTGCATGATATTTATGATCCTTATGATTCTTACTCTATGAATGTACAGTTTTGCTCAAATTACAGTTCTTTGCAGATGGAAAAAAATTCATCATATCATCTTCTAGATCCTTACAAAACAATCAATTTAGCAGAAAGCAAAATATATGCTGGAAGTTTGTTTAGAAATTTTAACTTGAAATTAATTCGTAACACTGATTGCCAGAATTGTGCTTTGGAAAAGCTGGACCAACAGCTCCAACAGTTAGGCTAGAAGTTTGCTACTCACCTTCAATTATAACCGTATTTTATATTCCCCCTTGGAATTTTGTTTCTTCCTTTCACTTAGCCATATGAGATCAGTAAATAATACACGCAACCTCTGAGGGCATGAGGATGTGCGTAAAAGTTACATTGTAGGTTGCACAAATTTACACGCAGCTTAGGATAAGTAAATGTGGAATTTCTAACCACAAGACTCAGAACACAAGTACTACACAAATTGGTCCAGTCAACACAGGTCACATTTGGAGTGCAAAAGCACATTTAGAAATCTATATGGAGAAGAAAATGGCACAACATAGACCTAAATTACCAAGGTCATTAAAAAAAGCCAGCCTGACTTACATGCATCTTCAATGTGCAGTTACCTTATGTAGGTGGCATGTCAATACTTCAACCTGCTTAACCTAGCATGGTTGGAAGTATTCCCACAGCAAAGGATTCCTTTGCTGCATGTGTCCTAACTGCTTTTGTAACCAAGAAATGTCCCAGACTCGTACAGAAGGATTCAGACTGTTCATCCATATGTTAGGGAAAGCTTTCTGTTAAAGAAATGGACATAGTATCTAGACAGCAGGCACTTATTTGTATCGTCGTTTCTTTTCAATATAACTATCTTCATAGCAATCCAATGGATATAGCTATAGAGGACCTTTAGAGTCTAAATTCCTATGAATAAAGCCCAGTTAACTTAAAATGAGCTTAATTTAAGCTCACCTTAAATGATTTTAAGCACAACATGATTCTAAAATTCCTTTGCATACTTTGTCTTCACAATATTTCCTGTCTGATACTATGCTTCATTGTTCAAAGCGACTTAAAAATTAATTCACTATGAGCAATTAATAACACAAATTATGCATTTAAAGCTCCATTTGTTCCATGCATCCCGATTCCCTTCGGCATTCAACAGAAGCAGAATACTTAAAATATGTTAAAGTGTTAGTTTCTTTCCACCTCTAATAGACTAATTTCGGTGTAAAGATAACTACCCTAGCAAGACTGTCATAGTTATCTGCAGCCTAGATCAGTGAGAAAAAGACTGGCTACTGAGTGACAACTGTATTTCTAAATACATACTAACGGGAGATCTGTAAGTAATACTGTAAGCTAAACCTGCAAGCTTTCACATACATGCCTAATTCGAAGTATAAATAGTCCTAGTACAGTAAGGAGAACTACTCATGTTTTAAATTATGTAGGTTTCTAATTATTTTCAAGACTAGGACTCACAGCACAAGCTCTCAGTGAATTCTTTGAATGCCTAGCATTATTCAGTTGGTCAATGTGTAGAAAACTCTTAGGCTACTGAGCTGCAAGTTTCTGTATCAGTATTGTGGTACTAAAGTGACAGCATCTGAAACAGGCAGCAGCTTTAACCAATATGCCAGGCAGTGATTCTCTATAGCTACCAAAGTCTCATTAACTTAAATTCAAACTATAGTTCAGAAAATTTAAAGTTAACATTTTCTTATAGCTAAGATCAAGATGAACAAGAAGCAATTTAATTAAAAACCTGCTCAATTACTTATTTCAATTCTATTTCTTTTCTCTCACTGTCTTATCTGCATTTATGAGGGACTGATTTATTCTACCCAAAAAATAAGACTCCCACTTGTTTGTTAATTTGTTCAAAGAATAGCAATGGAAGAAAATCCCTGCTGTTACTGGAAACAACTGGGGGAATGCGTGCTCGCAGGATACAAGCCTTCGGTTCAAGACAGCTTATTGACACATACAAAAATTTTACTCTCCACTGAGAAATTCAGTTAAAAAAATGGACAAAGACTGGATTTGCAGTGTAGTCTGTTCAAAAGCATTATAATCACTCTGAGGTGATTATTATTTTATTCTATCTATAAGCAGGGGAATATAAAGACCTATGAAAGTGAGGCAATATGGGCTGGCTGGGGGAGGCCAGCAGTTCTTTATCAACACTTGTTTTTGAACAAGGAGCAGTCAGAGCTCCCAGAGAGCTCAAGTCAACAGAGGTGGCCTCATTCCCTCCCAGGACCATTCTGTTTATTCCTTCTCCAAGGCAGGGTTACTGAATGGTTTGAGCCAAATTAAATAGGGGATCTGCAAACACACTTTAAGCATTTAGGAATATTTCTTTAAAACAAACCAGAAAAAAACTTTGATAACTACTATACCTGTTGAGACAAGCATAATAGCTTTAACTACTGGAAAAAAAATGCTGACAGTCACACTCAGCCCAGTACCCTGTGTGAGGGGGCTGCCCTGAGCTAATGCTGAACCTACCTTAGTAAGGAAAGATGGAGATTAGTGAAGGTTAGAGGGATTTTTAAGTGAAAAGGAAAGAAAAAAGCCACTCAAAACATATCCTTTCTGAGCTAAGATCCCATGGTGTCCTCTATTCCTTCCTATAGGAGCTGAAATATTTCTGCAAGATGTGACACAAAGCAGCAGCAGTCTAAAGACACAATAAAAAGCACTGGGAAATACAGATAATGAAAGGGAGTTGTGGCAGACCAATCTAGCGGATATGTTAAAGTAAAATTAAAATCAGCAATACTGCTTCTTTTGGAGAACAATCTAGTTTAATTTGTGGAGAAAGCCATGAAAAATTTCAGTATAAGCCTGGCAAAACCTCTGATTTGAACAGCAACAAGTGACTAATACACAAACGTGTTCTTATGGAATTTTACTCCAAGTATTGTATTGCTTTTTGAGTAAATGCAAAAGCTTCTGAAATAGACCTTTTTTGCACTTGAAAGTTTTCCAGCCTACTTTTTTGTGCAGATGTGGTACTCTTTTTTGATTTTACGTACAGAGTTATACTAGCAGAAACTCTAGTACGTGTGCATTTCTATCAATATAGGTTAGCATAGTTGTGCCTAGGTTCCTACTTAATGCCAAAGTAGTTTAAGAGAAAATTTTCAATGTGTAAGGCCCACATTTTTAGTTGCTGTATTCATGAATATTTAAAGCATAACTCACTATTTGCAGTTCTCCAAAAAACACAGAAAATGTAGTGTAGTGGAAGAACTAGACAAAACATGTGCATTAATCAGGCCTGCTCTGAGCTCCTGGCATCTGTCAGTAATTAGTCTGACACTCATATATAAACATTAGCTGCAGAAGTTCTCCTGAAAGCTGTCTAATATACGAAGATTGAAATGATCTTGAAGTTAACATGCATGTAACACCACCGTGATTAACTGCAGGTCTCAATAACTCACAACGTAAGTCCACATTTTCAGATATACCTTAAGCCATTATCAATCCACATTTAAATATACCTACTTTTTACAATGCCAAAGAACAGTAACATCAGAAAACAGATTAAAAATTACCCAGTGATATTTTTGTATAAAAATAATAAAACTTTAAAGACAAAAGCGAAAGGATAAATATCTAATATCTTTAGTCTTCTATAAGCTCATCAAAACAGAAGGTATCATCTAAAACATATGTTACAGATATGCTACACAGTGTATTTTACAGAAATGCTACAAATGAGAACCTACTCTCTCCATTATTTGAGTATCTTTCAAATGAACACTGCCAGTGAACCTTCAAATAAATTTAACAACACTAACTGAAGATAGGAAAAACAAAAATAGAAAGTGCTCATCAACTTCTCTCCAAAATCAATGCAGATATCAACTAACTGGTGCCATTCAGATTAGTGCCCTCACCATACATTACCAGGTTACAGCAATGGGTAGTCCTAACCTGCAGCTTCAGTGGTTGGTAAAAATATTCATAATACTCCCTATTAATAAGCTCAAGCAGCTGCAATTAAAAGCAGTGATTCTGCTGTTGATCTCTGGAAAATATTGGTAGAAGTTTGTTAATAAAAACAAAGTGATAGTCTATTAAAGGCAAACAAAGCACAGATTCTTCTGCAATCCTAACTTACTCTTCAAGGACATCACTTAAGTAATACACTTATCAATCTACCTGTGACAATCCTTCCTTTCAGCCAGCATATGTGCATTGACTCCTTTTGAACTAAACCAGCAGTTCTCAAACTTTTAGATAAAATTCCTCTTCTTTTCAGGAATAATTTAGAGGTCCCACTGCGTACTTCTCTATAAAAATTGAATCTTATGCACTAATTTGCATAAAACACTTATTTGCAGACTCATGTACACATATTTAATTTAAATATACATAGCAACTCTATCAACACGCATACGCTTCTTGCCCTATACAAGAGCATGGGAGTTCAGGGCTGTACCTACAAAAGGAAAGGAGCAGAAGGCAAAGAATATATCCACACACATCCATACACAGCAGATGGGGAAGCAATGTCTGGAAAAGCTCTGCTGCCTCAGAGCCCAAGCAGCTTCTGAGGGCGTCAGTGTCTCCAAGGACAAGTACCTTTTCTGCACAGTGGGAGAGGGTGAAGGCAGAGAGATAGGGAAGTACCACCTGGGTCCAAAGTGACAGCCTCCTGCCCAAGGCATGGAAGGAAGGTCCCTGAGGAGCTCTCATGGGGCTGCCTGGCTCTGCCACTCTCCCACCCACATAGGCGCCAGGCTCCCTCCACAGCAGCAGCAGTTTCTCTCTGCTGGACTTTCATGGGACCTCACAGCTCCTCATCATGCTCCTCCCTCTCACAACTGCATCCCCAGCTCACAGTAGCCAGTGGGCAAGAGATACACTGCAATGACAGTTTGAAAAAGAAAATGTTACGAAAAAAGGTCTGGAAGAGAAAAAACACTGAGCTGTGATACCATTTCTCTTTGTCTCCAGTTCTCAGAGCTAGTTGGGGTTGCAGTTTTCATCCCCTCATACCCAAGCAATTGGGAACCCGAACCCTGAGTGCTCTCACACCTTCTCAAGATCGATTCTGAACCCTCATTTAAGAACTGCTGATCTAGTTTAATTAGCAGCAAGCAAAACTAACAACTTAATGCCCTCTTAGTGCATAGCAGCATACAAAGAGTGAAGTAACACATGTGCTTCAGTTACCTCCGGCAAGAGTGTCAAGCCATTGTATTTCAATAGCTTGACAGCAAGGATTTCTGAGGCCCCTGAATGGTCTTGTATTCCTAGACTTAAAGTAAATACAGTGGCAGTAATGAGGATAAGCCTACATATGAAAAAAAAGAGACTGTGAACCTATTCCTTCCAAGACTTTGCTCAAGACTAAAAGAAACTCAGAGAGCACAACTAAATGCATAGCATTTTACAGTTATCAGTGCTTCCACAGCATCTGTGGACACTCCTGTTATTTCAGTCCAAGAACTGCTGTATACGTGGAAAAAAAAGTCTTTCAGAATACAGCAACCTAATTTAAATTGTGTTTAGACTGGGGGTGCTAAACTTGTACAGTAAGTACACATTGGGGAATATTTAACTTACCACAGCATGTTTCTGTTCAGATTTTTCCATAAACTCCCACTTTAACTCGAAGTATTACTCAAGCTTTACCATGAACTTATAAATTGTGGGAAACTATGGAGAACTATATGGTACAACCAGAGGAGTATTTTTAAGTTTTTATATGGGGAAAACTCCATATTTTTAAGAAAGCATCCCTGTAATACTCATGCCACGGTGAAGATGTCAGCATATTACTGTTGGTTCTGTCACAGAAAACTGACATTTAAGCCTTCATGTTCCTCCTAGGATTCCTTCAATGAATTGATACGTGCACAGATTTTCAATGCAGGCCCAAGCTTAATATTCATTGCACTCATAAGGTGATCCTCCTTCAGCAAGAGGAGAGCTTGTCCATCAATTTCTTGTGCTCTAAATTCATCTGCAATATCTTGACAACCTGCAAGGGAACACAGAGAAGAATGAGTAGGTTACAAACATGCAGTGTTACACAATTCCCACTGCTTGAACCCTTCGCTTCTGGAAGCTGTAATATAGAGTTCAGTAATGTGATGGCAATATGGTAACTTATGAGATGATCTGAAGATCATCTTTACTACAGCCTCTAATAACACCGAAAATGTAGGAGAATTACTCATTGTAATTCCAAGTCCTTGGGTAAACAATTTCCTTATTTTGTTACGAGGAACTACTGCCATGACCTCAAAATTGGAAGAGACTGGCAAAATACTACATAAACAGCCATCAAAAGCATCATTCACCTGGATTCTTTTCAGCAATAAAATTTGTGCGTATTATGCATATGTGCATTGTTAGGTACAATTTAAAGAGAAACTCACCCACAATTTCAAAAAGCTGTTTGTTCCGCCCATATATTACCAATACTGGTCAGATACACAGAAATTGGGGTTTGGGGTTTAGCAGAATTGTCTCACTAAAGCTGTATTGATTACCTGAGTGAACATGCCACTTGCAGCAATAACTCGCTTGACAAGCACAACTTCAAACTGGCTCCTTTTTTTTTAATGAGAAATTTTACCGAACACTATTATTCTTAGGGAAGAATGGCCTTAGGTCACTTAGAAGGTAAGAAAGGAGAGAACTGGGTCAAACTGTCCCAATTTACTCAAGGCCCTTTTCATTAAAGAACAGTAAGGGAAGCAGAAGACCCTCAAACAACGTTCCATTAACCAGGAACAGTCGGTTATGCCTAGATGTACAGCAGGCCTTTTACATGGACATGTATCTTCTAACATTTCAAGTAACAGCACTTATCAATTGCTTATCTGAATCTTCTTCAGCTTCAGAGCAACGTGTTTCCTGTTTTTACTAAATGTATGTTCTCAGCCTTTTGGTATCTTCTTCTGTCTCAGAGCCTTTCAAGCACATTTTCATTTGTGCTCCACTTTCCATTCCTGCTTGTAATTATTTCTCACTTAGGCTTATTCTCTTGACTTCATATTTTTTCATCTTTTCCCTTTTCTAAAAGTACAGTATTTCAGAACTAATAAAACACTAACTCTTTTTCTACCACCTAGGATGAAATCAACTGCCTAATTCAATGTCCTCTTAAGGTGTCAGATTTAAATTCTATGAACAATAGATACCATCTAATTTCCTGGTAGATTTAGAAATGTGCAAGAGACGAATGAGATTGCCTTTTTATTTATGTCTTCCACAAAATGTGGAGGGAACATTGACATCCAAGTTTTAATTCATTTTGAGTTATTACTCTGTAGCGACAGTAACATTCAAGATTAGAAAAGGCTAGCATTTCACAAGGAATAAATCACAAGTTTTTCTTAATGGCAGACCTGGTGCAACAATTAGATACTCTTTTATTAAGCAGAGGATAAGGCAAGATTAAAAGATAATGGAATAATAATTTAAAGAGAGTTTGTGGAATTCTATGGTATCTCTGGTTTTACACTAAACCTCTGTAGTTTAGGCTATACTCAAAAGCTATACCCCCAAAAGTAAAGTAGTTATTGTGCAGCTGCTGAGCAATTTTTAAATCAGTAAGGACTATTTGGTACAGTTGTATTTAGAACAATACAACTTTAATAGCTGGTAAATGCCCAGTTCTTGGACATTATTTGCTATAACAAGAAATAAGTGGTATCATTTGAAAAATAAAATCCATTTCTCACATACCATATTTATACAGTTACAGAAACATTAAGCTATTTCAGTGCTTGCAAGTACTCTGCAACATCTACTTTTAGTATTTCTGGTACAGTGATGCTTTAGGGTAGCCTAACTACAAGTTACAACACCATAAATATTTGGACGTTCTTCTCATGTAGACTTGGACGTAGCCTTATCACAGAGCACCTGCACTGGTACTGCCAGCTCTGGCTACAAAGGGAAGACACAGCCATCAACAATCATGGGAAAAAAAAAATCTTCCTTATCTGATTCCTTAATACCATCATACCTTAAGATAAAGATAGATAAAAATAAGTCAGTAATAATTCCACGAGGTGGCTTGTGGTTTTTTTGGCGAGGAGTGAGGGGGCTATTAAAACAAGATCAGCTAGATCAAGCATTCTGATGTAACTTTAGCTAATAACAAAAAGTAAAGAAAATCAAAACAAAAACAAATCTTTGATTAATTTTGGAAAAGCTTAGGATGGAATCTGCATGTATTTCAAATTCCTCATCTGAGCACGTTTGGGTATTCTTGAAATGCTTTTCCAATTAGTTGTTGTGCAAGAACTTGACAAAAAAGGGAGGTGTTGAAGAGCATGAATTTTGCAACCAATGAAAGAAAGGAGGAACAGCTTTGTTTTTTCCTGTTCTGCATGGACTGCATCAAACATATATTACAAAATAGCATGACAAAAAATCATCTTGCTTTCTATTTGGATTATTCAACTTCGACAGCATGAGAAAAATATTTTTTCAAAGGTAGCTTGAGAATATACTGATCATAAGACCTAACTATCCTAAAATACGAACATAGGTATGTAATAGGTCTGCTGTAGATACCATTCAAATATAGATTTTTCTTATAATATCTAAGAACTAGGCCCTAAAGAGGAATGGAATGAGTAATTGTAATAAATTTGCACTGAACACAGAAACATACAAGCTTGCTTAAATTCAGAGATTAACTTATTTATGAAATAAATATGAAATATATAACCAGCAGCTGCTAAAATATTCTACAAGGAATACTTCACAAACAGAAGCCACACTTTAAGAATTATATTCTTGTTTTCATACTAGCAAATAAATTGGAAAGAAATATGTTTAATAGGCTTATTTATTCAGGTTTTTATGGTATTTCTGGGACAGAATTCTTTCACAGAATAAAAGATCTGATTTTACAGATCAGGGAGTTACTGAGTTATCTTGAACTTCATCTCTATAAAACTAATAAATCAAAATAGCAGTTATCTAACCATATTTGAGTCATGAAGTAGATTACAGAAAATTGAAAGAGCAGATCTTAAATCTAAGGAGCTTTGCTTAACAGACATCACTGAAAGTTACCAGAACTCAGTAAAGTGGCTTCATTGCAATTTATGAAGCATCATTTTTTTCCATATATATAAAGGGAATTAATTCCGTTCTTGCTTTTCCTACTAAGTAAAAAGCAAGAGAATAAAGGAAAGAGAATAAAAGTGTAAAAGGGAGGAATCGTGTCTGATCTCTCTACTGACCTCTTGAGAGAAGTCAGACTGAAGGGAAGAGCACCTTTAGTCTCCATCAGCTGGGATGCAACAGCAGAAGTGGGACTAGTTCTATCAACATGGGATTTGTTCTGAAGGAACAAGCAAGAGGAGATAAATCATATTCTGGCCTCTGCCACCAACTAATGAGTACACTAGTGCTGCTACCACACCACCTCTTCATCACAGCGATGCTAAAATGCAAGGAGCTCTACTGTGCAAACAGGGAACAAACTATTTTACGTTACATACCAGGCAAAGAATGTATGAAGGCCCAGACTTCATCAACAGTCCACACGGATGGATCATTTTGCACCACTGGCAGCAGGTCAATGCTCTCTGGCATTTTCCTCATTCTTAGTTCCCTAAGTTCACGTTCCCTCTCTCTTTCACTTTGCCTCCGCAGACGGGTGGTCATGGCAGTTGGAACAGTATCTTCATGAGAAGCCATATCTTCTTCTGCAGATGGATAAGTAATTGGAAGCTGGAAAATGTAGTACAAATACACTACAGTATTACACTTTATTTGTAATTCCCTAAAGAGTGCCATAGTTCTAAGCAAATATTGCACAGACCTGTCTGAGAAAGTGATCTCGTGAGGCCCCATCGGGGCCACTCGGTCGCCGCCCGCGCCGCCCAAGACTTTGGCTGTCTGATTTGCGATTCCAGCGACTGCTCTTGTCCGATGCATACAGCCCGTATTTCTTAGTGCAACTAAGACTGTGCCTAAGGAAGCAAGGGATATTCAACAGTGCATCAATACTTTTTTTTTTCCTGGACAAATTCAATCAACTTAGCACTAACATGGCACTTGTTTACACAACTGTTGCCTAATTAAAGACATCACAGGAATACGAGGCCATTTTTTCTAACCCTTTGCCTTGATGTAAGATCAAGAACATCTAGATTAACCCCTGAACATGTTTGTCTATCCTGTCTTAAAAGTGTCCCAGGATTGAAGCACCACTTAATCACATATTCCAGTCCTGTGTCTCTAAAACCTCCTCTAAAAGAATCGAGTCATATTACGTCTTTTGCTTCCATCTTCCTCCACCTGGTTGATACAATCAAAGGAGGATGGAGGCAGAGGAGCCAATTTCCCTCTTAGGACTGTTTCACTAACAGAGTCCCAACAGATAGTAAATAAAACACATACATTCCCACTAGCTAAAAACTGAATGTCTCACACCAGGGACAAAAGAAGAGCAGACATAAGAAAGGCTGTTTCCAGATATACTGATGCAAAGAACTAGACAGTGATTAGAAAGGGGGAAACCATTCCCCATACAAGATCATTTATAAAACAGCTGGGGTTAAATATCAGCTTTCCATAGCAGTTATAATGATGGAAGATCTTACATCTAGATGTTGATTTTGATTTGTTCTTCTTTTAACCAACACAAAATGAAAAGCAAACTAAACTCCAAAAAAGAAACCGGAAACCATTTTCCTCTGTGAATCATACAGGAGCGTATGGCTTCTTTATTTTATTTTATTTTTTCAGGAAAGAAGCAGCTTTAAAAAAAACACTAAATTATGCATGCTTGCAAATATTTCTATTTTACTCCATGCAAATGATTAATTTTTAAACTATGTTACTAAAAACAACTATCGACCTTTTTAGCCAGGCCAAGATAACTCCGTGCTTTTTCCAGCACAGCACAAAACCGTAGGAAAGCCCACCTAGCCTGTGCTTTTTCTCTGACAATGCTTAACATGAGCGGGAAGAGAACATGAATACAACAGATAAAGTGATTTGCGGCCCATGGACACGTGAGCCAAAGATCATTTCCAAACACTGTGCAACTCCTTCGGGATGTCTGTTCTATGATCCCAGCCTCCCCATGACCCAACTGCGTCAACAGCCCCTGAGTGAACAGCACCACAGCTTAGCTGCAATGCATAAGAAGTCAAACAAAAGGAATTAGTCCTTCCTGAAACATATCACGTTCCACGATAGTCCCCTGTACCTACAGATTCAGGGAATTTGGGCAAAGGCGGTTTCATTTTTCACTGTTTACTTATTTTTAAATATCAGATACTATTTGGGCACTATTCCATTAACCAGGCAGTGATAAACAGCAACAGTGAAGCAATAACAAGGCAGAGTACCTTTTGGCACAGGATGTGGAGCAGAATCGTTTTGACCGTAAAAACTTATTAGGATATCCCATTTTTCCACAAAATTCACACTTCAGAAGGTCATTTTCAATTTCGTCCAGACCCTCTAAAGAAAGCAATGAAACAAAGTTAATCACAGCAACAAACAAAATGACATTCAATTCTCATCTCTTAAAGAAGTAGACAGAAGATTTTCAAATAGCAAGCATCTTTAATGAAAAGATGTGAGTAAAGAAAAAATTATGCCAAACCAAGCAACTCATAGATACCATTTTTTACACAAAACAACTGAGCAGATGGAAACTTCAATTACATTATTCAACTGGTTTAGCCAGCTTTTTTGTTAAATTTCCATCCATCCAGAGCACGCATGCCTTCAAACATGGTAAACAGCTTTTTAAATCTGTAATGATGTGATGGAGTAAGCTAGTAAAATGTTTTCTTTGAATAAGTCACAGCTACACCAGTAGGAGGATTTCTGGAAGCAAATAAGACATTGAATCTCATCTATGGGTAAGAGAATCGGAGGCAAACTTTTCAAGTAAATGCTTATTAAACCATATAAATTCTACTCAATGTGGTTCTTTAAAGTATAGGGCTACAGTAAAATTTACTATGCTCATTTTTTTCCTTTTCACATTTATTTGAAGCAGCTGTAAGTTTGGTCTAATCCATTTTTTTGGCTTATTTGATTACCTTTGCACTCTGACAGATGTTTGAAGTAAACAATAAATTCTTGTTTCAAAACACAATTCCTATTATTCTAAAATTCTTGCTGTATACATCCCATCAGCGAAATGGACTGTGCAAACTACCTGTATGTGATTCTAGTCCTAGTTAAAACACTGTCCCTCAGGTTTAAGTCTTTTTCAGTACAACTTTTTAATCAGTCCATGTACCATTTTTCCCAATCTCACACTTGCAAATGCACCGTAATGGTTCTGCATTTGTGCTATCAATCTTTCCCTTCTACCCTTTCTCATTCCTTCTTCTCGTTTCCCACATTTTTCCTTCCCCCTCCCCGTCTTTTTTTTTTTTCCCCTTATAATCACATGCGCCTAGGAAGCTATTAAAGTCCACATCTTGCTGGGATCAAAAAAGGCATGAATTTCTAAGTATTTATCCCAGAAAAGTAATTCCCTCTCCCTTATGAAAAAAAAAAAAAAAAAGCAGATCTGGCTGTGGTACCTTCACCAGCTTCACTTGCAGGAAATATCCTACTCATTCAAAAGAAACAAAATAGTTTGAGTCCATTCTGCATTTCGTTTGCATAGGCACCTTAAATTCAACCAGAAAACTGGAAAAAAAGGATTAAAGTTGTCTTTTAAGAGCCTTTTAAGTGAAAGAGGGTTTAACTCATTACTCCCGCATGCATGCAAGAAAGGATTATAGCATCTGATCAGTTTACAGTCTACTGTTACAGATTGCTTTTACATTTGGGAGATGAGGTGATATTTTTCCTACTCCCTGTGAAGAACTTAACACACCTGCTGACAGAGAAACACCATGAAAGAAAAAGTAGAAAGGTTCAGAATAATGCGCTACAAGGCAACAAGGTAAGCATACATGTCATGTGCTGAATGTCTACACCTTCTTCAAGCATATAATGTAGGCAGTACATGACTTATATGTAGTTGAGAAGAGTATCACCATCTCTGCAAAAGAATTTAACTTTTGGCATGGCAAAAAAAATATATTCCTATGTGCCATCTGCGAAATATATTATCTGGAGTGAAACTAGTACAAACTGACATCACTAAACAGAACTGTGAGCCACATGGCTGCGACCAGGGACAAAATACAGTCATTTAAAAATTCAGAGGAATAAAAAAAACCATTTCTCTATTTTGCCTCTTGCTATTCATCTTCTCTATTCACATTTTTATATCATATAATCAATTGCAAAAATCATAAACTATCCTTTTGTTTTAAACTCCATTAAGCACTAAGTTTATCTAATGCAAATGCAGGTATGAAAGTTTAATTTGAAAGAGTACAACTGTGAAATTGTAAAATGCAGTTTCAGTGATAACGACTCATTAAGCTGTTCACGAACACTAACTCAGTTGCACTGTTAAGATGACAAATAAAAGAGCACTAATGGAGAATTAATAAAGTTGAAAATACAGGGAAGGAAATTGGAATAGCATCTCTAGTGTATCAAGATCCATGAATATAATAAGTAAAGTCAGTAAATCCTCCAACAGTGTCCATGGGGCAAGTCTCCAAGCTTATAATTTGGTTTCACACATGAAATAGAAACTGGGAATGGGAAACATATCACAACTTGTCAAATTTGGAACTGAAGCTAAGCAAATACCAGAGACGCATCCTTCAAAGAAACCTGTGTTCTTATATCAACAAGTACTCATCTGATATTCAAACTAGATTGGGCAACATGGAGAAAAATGGACAACATAAACAGTGAAGTAAAAACTGATGCTAAAGCCTTGTCTTCTGAATGAGGTGTTTCTATCTTGTACATGGAATGTCTATCCCATTGAATGTTAAGAAAAACTGCTTTTTTTTTTTTTTTTTGGACTTCCTTGTAGATGCCTCTCAATGCTGGATGTCTCCTACCTCATCTAATGAGTAGCTGGAAACCATGTATATGAATCAAACACCAGCTGTCAAGAGCAACAGCTACAAACAAAAACATCAATGTTTGAATAATTCTGTAAAACAACAGACAAGCTGTTTGAGATTTACTGAGGAGTGACAGTGCACTATCAATGCTGAAAGGAGCTTAAGGAATGCTATTAAAAAAAAAAAAAGGAACAAGTACATAAACGCCAAAATAAGTATTCCATCAGAGCTGCATATGTTCCAAAGTAGGCACCAGAAGGCAAAAAGAAAAAAAAAAGAGAGAAAAAAATTCTTTTCTAAGAAAAATAAGGTCTGGAAAACGCAAATACATTTATAAAAATTCAGAAAGCTGTGGTGTTCATCAAGAAATCAGGAAGTGTAGTTTACTATGCACAGTCACAAGCTAAGAGATCCACAAATCTTTTAGTTCACATGGGTAGAAAAGTAGTAGAAAGTAGTATAAAAATAGACTTTTTTTTTTTTTTTTACGAAGATGGAAAATAATTTTTAAAAAAATCAAACAAGTAATACAATTTACCATATGGCTGCTCTCTCTCTCTTTTTTTTTTTTTTTTAAATCATTGTGTGGTTATCTTGAAAATCCTCATGGGAAAAGATCAGAAAAGGAATATTATGGACTATTTTAACTAAGTGACAATTCACAATGCTTATAGTAGGAAGACAAACAACATAAATAACAGAAGCCATCGGGCACATAGTGACACCTCTCACTGCTCCGGACACTGTCCAGAATCAGGGCTTTTTTGCAGACACTACCCCAGTGCAGACTTGCAGCCTCATTTTGGGTATGAGGGTCACTGTTACTGCCACTGCTGCTGTGTTAGCATCTTGCTACCCTGCTCATGACAGTTTTTCTGTGAAAGAGGGAAAGCAATAATTGTAAAAGAGATATAAATTTAGAGTAAGAACTTTAAGATAAATGGAAACAGATCAAAAGCAGCTGCTGTGTGACCTCTCAAGTTGTAGAACACAAAAATCTCGAAGTGGCACAAAAATTCTGAATTTTAGAATCTTGACTGAATTAAGGTTGGGCAAAGCCAAGCTTAATTTCCACCCATTTATGAAGGTATCTACATTTGGACTTGAATAATGATAGTGGCCTAACATGTCTGAAATACATGGTTGCTTGGTTCTAACAAATCCATGACTATGACTATGTCAGATATTGCATGAGGAACTGTGAAGATATTTTTAGTTGTGGTAAGAGTGTTTTATTCTGATGAAGACAAGTACAATTTTCTTGATATTTGTGCGCATTTACAGCAATTGCTATTATTAGTGTATTTAGCTACTAATTTCTAATTTCTAATTGAGACAGAGAGCTAGAGATAGATTCCACTAGTACAGAAAGGATGGGATTCTGTAATATATACAGAACTGAAAGGAAGAACAGATATTTAAACAAAAGCTACAAACCTTCTGCAATCATATCCTCTATCTCAGTGTCCGATGAGTTGTCTGCATGTTTTGTATTCTGCATGTCTGATTCAACACACGTAACACTCATGATTTGACCCTCCACTAGCAATCTTTTTTCTGCAGGCTGTTCTACCAGCAAAGATGAACGACTTACCTGTTATAATAAAAGCAAAGCAACAATGATTAACAAAATAATTAATAATGGAAAATAGTACTTACTATTCACCAGCTGTAACTGAGCCAAGCATCGGTTTCCATTCTTTATCAATAAATTATTATTATATAGTGCCAAAGGGTATTTTCTCAAACAAATACAAGGACATGTTCTTACTTTGAAAAGCTTGAAATCAAAATTTAACAAAGGATGAAACCACATTAAAAATAGAGAAATGAAGGAACAGAAAACTGAGAGGTACATTAAATTACTAATCTAATGGTAGCACAGGTTTTCAACGGGCCATTTGCAGATTTTAAGTTTTCAGCAGTGTAATTCTTCCAGAAAAAAATATCAATCACAGCACTCTCAGCAAGGGACTTCCCAGTGCTTTAAGTACAATGTTTTAACATGAAAGCAGTACTAATGACAGAGGTTTAAATTAAGGTATTGCTGAGGTACCTAGGAGACAGACAAACACAACACAATCTCAAATGTTAAACTAAAATCAATTATTTGTAGCTGTCTCTGGATGATCTATGTATTCAACTGCATCTCTGTTTTCATCTAGTACCTTGTCATCTATTGACACCGACAAGCCAAACAGTAGCATGAATTCTAGATAAGAAGTTAATAATCTCAGCAAGTGTATGTACATAAGACAATACAAGAAGACATGGGCATCCCAAAGTGCTTCAAGAAACAACAACCTAC